>NW_021941459.1:135000-258654 GCF_902148855.1 Sphaeramia orbicularis | reverse complement strand
TCATTTATACATGTTCATCACAACCTACAGATCACAGTGGATCTACAAATACACAAAACATTTAATATCAGGCAGAATATGTTTAAAATTCTACTTACCTTTCTTAAAACCTTTCAGGTTGTTCATATTTGTTCAGGTTATTCACATTTTTGTGAAATTCTACTTTGTTTTAGTGTAAATACATGAAAATATTTATATTTACAAAGAGAGAAATTTGGAGTTGTGAGTATTTATAGATTATCATGATAGTATTTTACTGGTTTGACCCACTTTAGATCGACTTGACCTAAAATTTTTTTAACATCCTTGATTGTTAACATCTTCAGCGTAATTTTTGTATTTCTCTAATTCATCCCAGGGGCTGGATTGGATCCTTTGGCGGCCAGTTTTGGCCCCCGGGATGCATGTTTGACACCCCTGGCCTAGACAATAATCCACCCTCCCTCACAGTTTTGATATGCAAATATTATTAATATGCAAAAGCACTGAAAAAGCATCTTGTAAACACTTTGGCAGAAATTGATGCAAGTGTATTTATATTGCTTTTTCAAATAAAAAGAACAAGTGAACTCAAACCTCCTCCTTCACCCTGAACTCTGGGCATGTGTGGATCGACTCTTTCTGTTGAAATTCAACAGTTTCCAGGTTGTTCCATACACAGAAACAGTTGAATCTGGTCCCAGTCATGTGTCTGTCCAATTAGATTCAATTCACACATCAATTTTAGTTGAGTTCTAATTTTAAATGTGTGGGAAATGGGATTTCAATGTTCAGTGTAAATGTCCACAGAGTCCACATTCCACAGTGGATGTGGACAATTTAGTTCCAGATACAAGAGATTGTTCTAAGCTACAGGTGGATCCAACTGGAGGAGAATCGGAGTCGTTTGGAATTTTTGATGAGTTTTGGAAAATGTCTCAGTGATGACAGATGGAAAACTGTAGATGTTGTGACCTTGCTGTGACCTTGAACTTTGTCCTACTGGGACCAAAATGGACTGGGTTGGTCCCAGGGCCTAGGCCTATCTGTGGGGAAGATCTGGGAAAGATGGGTGGAAGAGTTTTCACCTAAAGTTACTAACTAACTAACTAACAAAGCAAAGTGATCACAATACCTCCTGGAGGAGGGAACAGTGAACCTCCACAATATCTGCATTTGAATAAATACCTAAAAATATCAGTGCAGTACTGTTAAATATCAATACATTATTGTGAAATAAAATATGATATATTGCAGAACTGATATTTTCTTACAGCCTAGTCATTACAGGCTTCGTTTTAATAAAAGAGTAAATGTTCTTTGGACTTTTACTGTCCATTTATACATCACATGTTAAATCAGCTTCTGACAGACGTTTGTTCGTCATCTGCTTTGTAAACACACAGTGATAATGAGCCACAATTATACACGATTTTCACGTCTTCTTCAAAAGCCCAGTTATTTCTCAGTACATGAACTGAGATTTTCCACAAAGTCGGTGGAAAACACTGGAAAACCTTTCAGATCCTGTGAAAACTGAGGGAAAACCTTGGATTACCTTCAGATTATGTGGAATAGTTTAACACATGCAATAAACAGATTGTTTTTTTAATATATATTCACGTTAAATTCTTTATGACATGTCACACATCACTGCTGTGGGAATAAACTCATGTCTGTTGAAAGCTTTTTTTTTTTTTTGGTGACAATCTAAAACCTGGTGGGACCCACTGATGGGTCAGGACCCAGTGTTTGGGACTAAATGACGCTAAATCCTAATAAACTACAGTGGAATGGTGTTCAATAAAGTACATGTAGGTGACTTTACAGAATATGAAACACAGTAAAACACAACGTGAACGTCTCAGAGTTTCAGACGCTGAAGAAACGAAGGCGTTAATCGGATCCAGGACCAGGACTCTGGAGCGGCTCCTCGGTTTGTGGCCTGATGTTTTCTGCTTGGGGTGACAGATTCCTGAAGCTGATTGGTCCACCGCAGCAGACCAGCTGATACTGAGGGATGGGGAACGCAGTGGGCTGTCGCCATGGCAACCAATTACACAGGTCGTCATCAGCAGCAGCAGTAGCAAACGTTCGTATGGACGTTAGAGTTTCGGTCTGTGAGCGGACAGTCAGAGGTCAGGATAGGCCTAGGCCCTGGGACCAACCCAGTCCATTTTGGTCCCAGTAGGACAAAGTTCAAGGTCACAACAAGGTCACAACATCTACAGTTTTCCATCTGTCATCATTGAGACATTTTCTAAAATTCATCAAAAATTCAAAACGACTCTGATTCTCCTCCAGTTGGATCCACCTGTAGCTTAGAACAGTCTCTTGTATGTGGAACTAAATTGTCCACATCCACTGTGGAATGTGGACTCTGTGGACATTTACATTGAAAATCCCGTTTACCACACTTTTTCATTTACATATGTTTCTATCTGGTTACCTCCGCCAAGGAGGTTATGTTTTTGCCAGGGTGGGTTTGTTTGTTTGTTTGTTTGTTTATTGGTTGCTTAGTTAGCAGGATAACTCAAAAAGTTAAGGATGGATTTTCATGAAATTTTCAGGAAATGTGATACTGGCACAAGGAAGACATGATTACATTTTGGTGGTGATTGGGGGGGGGGGGCACTGATCTGCCTTGGCGGAGGTCTGCGCTCTCCAAGTGCTTTTCTGGTTGTTTTTTTTTTTTGTTTTTTGTTTGTAGTTAATATTTCATATAATTATAATTTCATTTTTGTATTTTTTGTTTATACTTTATTATTATTATTTCACACTCTTTTATTCAGTAATGTTGGTTCCTTTGTTTGGATTGAACACAATCCTGTTCTGATGTTAGTTGTGAACTAATAGAATCTGAACATTTGAACAGGATCTGAAACTGGAATGTCTGTGAACAGATTTCAGTTTGAACACAGTTTGAACATTTGGTGATAGAACATTAGATCCTGTTGGGATCAAATAAAAATGTGTTTAGGATTTGTGCAGATTTCTGCTGGAATTCAGTTCTTCTAGGAAATAATCATTTTAACAAAGAGAAACAAACAAAAAATTGCCTTTTTAACAGTATCACAATATATCATGATATATCATATCAGGATCCTAGTATTGTGATTCGCATCGGTTCACCAGATTCTTGCCCATACACAGCCCTAGTGATGCCTGTTCATTTTAAGAAGGATTTGTCTAAAATGAGGATATTTTTAGTCAAAGTTAGTTGCTGTTGCTCTAATCCTTCGTCGGAGCTCCTCCTGATTCCGATCGTCAACACATGAAAACATTTGGGGTTTGTTTTTGACCCGTCAGACTCTATTCACACGAAGAAGGCGTTCCGTTTGCGTTCGTCTGGTTCCGAGTCCACGACCTTTTACTGTGTGTTCTTTTATATTTCCATCTTAATAAGCAACACTAATAAAATGTGATTTTGAAAATAATCAAATCAGTTTTATGTAATTGTTTATGAAGAACATAAAACAGGCGTAACTAAAGAGGATCGTAAATTAAGTGTAATTATCGCAGCTTCTTTCATTTAAAACAATGACTCATTATTGCTGTGCACATCCACAGACACGACACATACTTGGATTTAATGGGATTCACTGACGGCGGAGCAGCCTGGGCCGTAAATCTCGGCCTCTTTTACCTCAAAAATCCCTCAGAATCCGTGACTGCTGTCGGTTTTACGCCTGTCGTTCAGTCAAACGGTGTAATAATCCAGTAGGTGTGGTCACTTTTCGGGGGCACCGCCGCTCTACCTTCAGCAGACTCTGCTAATAGGCCTGTTCTGACTCTGCCTCGCACTGATTGGGACCAGATGTGAGTGAGTTGCACTCTGGGAAAAAAAAACGGCTGAGATGAGAGACAGCGAGGCCGCCAGAGCCGCAGTAAATTCGTGGAACGGCTAATGAATAAAACAACAGCGGATTAAATGTGCAGTGGCTAAAAATAATTTGATTAAGAATCGGATTTCGGAGGCCAAATGGTTGGAGTCGGTGGTGCTGGAGACAGCTGCGTCTTTCTTCCGCCATATTTTCCTCCTAATGAGCTTCCAGCAGATTCCGGCAGACGTCCACGCAGGCTTTTTTTTTTATTTTTTTTTTTTATGGCCATTCTGGGCAGAGCTCCGGCCTGATGAGTCAGTTGTCATCGCGTACGATTGCTGTTTCAAATGTTTCGCAGTGTTTTCAGTCGGGTTCAGTCGGGGTCAAACCCGAGTCAAAACACGTCCCAGTTCAGCCAATAACACGCCTCCATCAGCGCCAGTTAGAGATAGAACAATACGAACATTTCATGTCACTGTTATTAGTGTTGGGCAAGTTACTTTAAAAAATTAATTATAGCTACTAGTTACTTACCCAAAAAAGTAATTGAATTAGTAACGGAATTACTCCTTCAGAACTATAATTAGTTACCAGGGACTGTAATTATTGCGTTACTTTTTTGAAAAACCTTCAAATATGTAAAAGAAAACTGATTTTTTGAGCATGTTTCATGGGTCAGTTGTCTAGAGTAGAACAGCTGACAGGTACTGCATTAAACTACATATTTATTGGAGTGTGAACAAAATTAAAGACATTATCCATGAAATAATAAACAGTGTCATTCCTTTGTGGATTCTACTGCCTCTCCTTCTTATTCTTTGACAAATTTGAGTTCAGGAAGACAAGGGATCGAACTTTTGAATCTTAAGGCGACTTCTGTCTGATAATGTTAGTGCTGTCGGAGAAAATACTCATTTAGATGGAAACGATGTTCAGCTAAACGGAGCTGCTTATCCATGCCTTTGGTGAGGCTGGGGTCCACCAGGGCCAGGCTGGGGTCCACCAGGGCCAGGCTGGGGTCCACCAGGGCCAGGCTGGGGTCCACCAGGGCAGGCTTTTCCAGCCCTTCAGTGCAGATGTGCATTTCTAGAAGCAGATGCTCCTCCAGTTAATCCACATCTGCACTTTTTTCAGTCCTCCTCCTGATCCAGCAGGAAATGTGTTCAGTCTGATAACTCCTCCCCTAAATTAGCTGATAACTCCTCCCCTAAATTAGCTGATAACTCCTCCCCTAAATTAGCTGATAACTCCTCCCCTAAATTAGCTGCACACAGTTGCGTTCAGGTGCCTGTGTTGTGCTGGGACAGTTCAAGCTGGTAGATGTCATTAGTCGTTCAGTTGAAGGGGGCGTGGTCAACTCAGACTCATGGACACACAGGTGAAGCATGAAGGCAGTGTGGACAATGTGAACAGAAGAACGGCACGTAAACAAATCGGTTCTTATCACTTAAGAGTCATTCAAAAGACTTGACTGGTCCTCGAGCGTCACATCTCTCGTGCCTGGCTGAGCGAGTCAGGACAGATAACAGCTGATATCAGTGCATAGTAACGCACCGCATTTCACTGCCGGTAACGGAGTTGTAACGTTTCAAATAGTAATTAATTAGATTACCTGTTACTGGAAAATAATAACGACGTTAGTAACGCCGTTATTTTTAACGCCATTATTCCCAACACTGATGGTTATTGTGACCAAAATTATCACGGTTATTATTATTATCGCTGGTATTGTTGAAATTGTGCTCAAATTGTTCAAAAAGTACTGATACACACACTGAAATAATTAACCAAGTTGTATTTGAAAAACAAAACAAAAAAACAAATTAAATAATAGGCATAATGTACTGTCTGTTGCAGAAACATTCAAATATTAACATAAACATCAAAAATACAAATGTGCATTAAAGATGGAACCTTATGGACACTGTTTGACCATTTTCCAGATAAGTTTGAGTTTTTAGGTTTTTTTTTTTCAGACATCGAAATAGATGGATAGGATGGAGGTCTCTCTCTCTCTCTCTCTCTTTCTCTCTCTCTCTCTCTCTCTCTCTCTCTCTTGCTCACAGCACCGTGAGTTTTCAAAGTGTGGTAATCACACGGTTATCATGATAATTACAGTTTAAATGGTAATTCTAACCGCTGGGAATTTTACTGCGGTTTATTGTTGCAGCGGTAATCATTACATCCCTAGTACCGGTCCAGGATCACATGACCGGTCACACATCACATGACCACACACTGATCACATGACCACACACTGATCACATGACCACATACATGTAAATGTTTGACATCAGTTTGACTTTTGGACATGTGCTGGTTTCCTTCCTTTTAAAGGCTCATATTCTACTAGATTAAATCCTGTTATTGTCAGTAAATCAGGTGGAAAAACAAACCAAAGACGTTGGACACGTCCAAACACTGAGGACGTTTGACAGAAAACTGTCAGAACGGACATGTTTCTGATGTTCTGTCCACACAACAACATGAACTGTGTCTAACATGTCCAAAGTCTGCTCCTGTCTGTAGTAGTAGATGTCCAACCTGTGGACACTGTGGATAATTCTGTCTGTAGTAGTTGTTGTTACCACATACACTCAGTATAGGTCTGATACTGATACCAGTATCGGAGTATCTGATACTGGTATCAGTATCGTGCATCTCTAATATCTTGTTAATAATTTAATAAACACATATATCCATCTGTTTTTCTTCAACTTTCACTCGTGGTCAAACTCCGCCCCAGAAATGATGACTTGACATTTATTACTATAACTGACAAAACTGACACAACTATCAACGTTTTTCTCCTGAAACCCGTTGGTCTTTATGGTCCAGATCCAGGTCCAGATCCATCAGAACCACTCAGACCCTTTAACTGCAGTAGAAGTAGAATCCCAGCTCCATAATTCACCATGCAGTGCACTGTGGAAGCTGAGGCAGGTGAAGCCACACAGGCAGGCTTTGTGTGCTGCTGGTTCTGGGTCCAGGTGGGACTCCTCAGGGCCTGCAGCTCAGACGCCTTTCAGACAGATGAAGGCCACTCTCCAGAACACTCAGCGGCTTTGGCACCGTTTTGGCACGACACGAAATGAGAGCCAAGTCTGGAGGAAATGGTAATGACGCTGCGGTTTTTATTTGCAGGTTTGATCGTCTGAAGTTTCACAGCAGCAGGTGACGAGATCTGACCTTTAGCTCCGGTTTAGTCCTCCACCAACAGGACTGAGGACACTGTTGAAAAAAAAAAAAAACATGAAAAAAAAGGTAATATTCTGGCAGCAGGGGTGCTGAAAAAATACTGCTAAATAACAGAAAATAACCATCTCATAAAAATACGGTAATTTTCCATAATTAAAATGCAGTTTTTTGTCCTAACTTTACATGAGATTTTGCATATATATATTTTTTTATAAACCTGATCTGCAACATATTTGAGTGTAAATCAATTGCTAATTTTTATTAGAACATAATTAAGTTTCTTAAATAGAACTTTTTTTTTTTTTTTTTTTTTGCATATTATCTCCATAAAGTGAGTAATAACTAGTATTAGAGCAGGCATGTCCAAAGTCCGGCCCGGGGGCCAATCACGGCCCGCGGTCAGATTTTATACGGCCCACAGCTTGGGTTTTAGAATGTATTATTTATGGCCCGCTTGGACCGTTGAACAGAGTACATGAATCATAAAAGGTTCAAAATGCAGTTTCTCCTTTCACCTCATGGTGGCAGCACCACTCTAACTCTATCTGGCTCTGTGACTTTGCCGTGAACCCTTTTTGCTAATTTCTAACCATGGCGCCTGTAATAAAAAAACGAAAGTTGACAGTGAGGGCCGCTGCTTCCAGGAGAGATGGGAATTACAATTTTTTTTCACTGAAAATCAAGGCGATTGTGTTTGCCTAATTTGTCAAGAGACTGTTGTCTTGTTTAAGGAATTCAATGTAAAGACACACTAGCAGACAAAACATGCTAACGCATACGACAAGCTAGCAGGGAGTGAGCGCTCCGAAAAAATGAAGCAAATTCAAGCTGCTTTAAACTCAACAGTGACTCTTCATTTGAACCTCTGAGTTCAGTGAATTCACCACCAAGGCAGGATACCAAGTTGCCAGGTTAGTTGCCTATAACTGCTGGTGTTCTGTACTTGTAGATGTGACACAGAATATTACTTTCTGAATGATTTTGTGAAAGACAAGAGTAAGAGTCATATGTTTTCATCTTAAATGTTAACAGACTTTGCATTACTGAGTAATATATGAGTAATGATTACTCATATAAGTCATGTTTAAAATGAATGTGGGGTTAAGAATTTTATCAACTTGGATGTTTAAGATACTCCACACAGTTTGTTCTATGTTATGTGACTCCAGATGTGAAAGGAAGGCAGAAATGTTTTTTTTTTTTTTTTTTAATTTGTTCACACCTGAGTGGCTTAGATTTGGTTACATTGCCATTTAAAAAAAATGATATTGTGACAATGAAAATAAAATTGTTGTAGAACAGCGCATTTATATGTAATTTTTACTGTTTAAAAAATTTCCAAAGGGACCACTGGCCCCTGGCAATGTCCACATTATCAGATCTGGCCCTCTTTAAAAAAAGTTTGGACACCCCTGTATTAGAGTATGTTCAAATGTCAGAAAACATCAGATTAGCTGGATTAAAATGTTTTTATTTCATAGTTTTCACACAGTTTATCACTTTCTGATATTACGTTTTAAATACACACTATAAAAAAAAAAAAAAAAAAAACGTCAAAAAATGGTATTATTCCGGCAGCAGGGGTGCCAACAAAATACTGTTAAATAACAGAAAATAACCATCTCATAAAAATGTGGTAATTTTCTGTAATTAAAATACAGTTTTTTGCCCTAACTTTACATGAGATTTTCCTTTTTTTTTTTTTTCTTTTTTTTGACTTTTTAATGTTTAATAAAGAATATTTACATGTATTAAAACAATCCAATTCCCTATTAAAAAAAAAAAAAAAAATGTATATATATATATATATATATATATATATATATATATATATATATATATATATATATATACAGTACAGGCCAAAAGTTTGGACACACCTTCTCATTCTTCGCATTTTCTTTATTTTCATGACTATTTACATTGTAGATTCTCACTGAAGGCATCAAAACTATGAATGAACACATGTGGAATTATGTACTTAACAAAAAAGTGTGAAATAACTGAAAACATCTCTTATATTCTAGTTTCTTCAAAGTATCCACCCTTAGCTCTGATGACTGCCTTGCACACTCTTGGCATTCTCTTGATGAGCTTCCAGAGGTAGTCACCTGAAATGGTTTCCACTTCATAGCTGTGCCTTGTCAGGGTTACTTCGTGGAATTTCTTGCCTTATTGATGGGGTTGGGACCATCAGTTGTGTTGTGCAGAAGTCAGGTTGATGCACAGCTGACAGCCCTATTGGACAACTGTTAGAATGCATATTATGGCGAGAACCAATCAGCTAAGTAAAGACAAACGAGTGGCCATCATTACTTTAAGAAATGAAGGTCAGTCAGTCTAGAACATTTCAAAAACTTTGAATGTGTCCCCAAGTGCAGTCGCAAAAACCATCAAGCGCTCCAACGAAACTGGCTCACATGAGGACCGCCCCAGGAAAGGAAGACCAAGAGTCACCTCTGATGCTGAAGATAAGTTCATCTGAGTCACCAGCCTCAGAAATCGCAAATTAACAGCAGCTCAGATTAGAGACCAGATGAATACCACACAGAGCTCTAGCAGCAGACACATCTCTACAACAACTGTTAAGAGGAGACTGCGTGAATCAGGCCTTCATGGTCAAACAGCTGCTAGGAAACCACTGCTCAGGAGAGGCAACAAACACAAGAGATTTATTTGGGCCAAGAAACCCAAGGAATGGACATTAGACCAGTGGAAATCTGTGCTTTGGTCTGATGAGTCCAGATTTCAGATCTTTGGATCCAACCGCCGTGTCTTTGTGCGACGCAGAAAAGGTGAACGGATGGATGCTACATGCCTGGTTCCCACCGTGAAGCATGGAGGGGGAGGTGTGATGGTGTGGGGGTGCTTTGCTGGTGACGCTGTTGGGGATTTATTCAAGATTGAAGGCAACCTGAATCAGCATGGCTACCACAGCATCCTGCAGTGACATGCCATTCCATCCGGTCTGCGTTTAGTTGGACCATCATTTATGTTTCAACAGGACAATGACCCCAAACACACCTCCAGGCTGTGTGAGGGATATCTGACCAAGAAGGAGAGTGATGGAGTGCTGCGCCAGATGACCTGGCCTCCACAGTCACCGGACCTGAACCCAATCGAGATGGTTTGGGGTGAGCTGGACCGCAGAGTGAAGGCAAAAGGACCAACAAGTGCTAAGCATCTGTGGGAACTTCTTCAAGACTGTTGGTAAACCATTTCAGGTGACTACCTCTGGAAGCTCATCAAGAGAATGGCAAGGGTGTGCAAAGCAGTCATCAGAGCTAAGGGTGGATACTTTGAAGAAACTAGAATATAAGAGATGTTTTCAGTTATTTCACACTTTTTTGTTAAGTACATAATTCCACATGTGTTCATTCATAGTTTTGATGCCTTCAGTGAGAATCTACAATGAAAATAGTCATGAAAATAAAGAAAATGCAAAGAATGAGAAGGTGTGTCCAAACTTTTGGCCTGTACTGTATGTATATAAATAATTTTCAGTGAGACTCAGTTGTCCAATCCACTGATAAAAACTGTATTTGGACAGTTTATCAGTGCTTATACATGTTATACATTCACAAAAATACATTTGTTCAACATTTTTGTTGTGAAACCTCCTGTAATTACACAAGATATTTGTCAATTAACAAACAAGTCTGGTTCAACTGACAGAACTAATACTTCTGTTACCGTTAATTGTCAGTAATTTTATCGTGTTTTATTTATTTATTTTTTTACAGTATTAAACATTAAATTAACAGTTTAATCTCATAAATAGAAAAGAAATATTTGTGAAATTACGATACATTTGCAAATATATTTGAACTGTATTTTTCTGTGAAAAAATAAAAAAAATCTTTAAAAATTGGACATTTTTTGGTTATTCACTGTTAGTTTTTTCATGTTATTTTACATTTGACATGTAAAATCAGTCTATTTTTTTCATTTTATTGATATTTTCCTGTATCTGAAAAATACAGGAAAAATCTGTAAAATAAACAGTGAAAGTTCTGTTAAATTACAGATCTTTTTTTTTACAGTGTACCTGACTGATGTTCAAGATCAGCCTTTATCTGGGATTTTAAGGATAAACCTGTGGCGGGGGGGTCAAACTCATTTCAGTTCAGTTCCACATTCAGCCCAGTTTGATCTGCAGTGGGCCGAACCAGTCAAATAATACCAGTGAGAGAGGAAATTACATAATGATGAAGTTTACATCTACAAAGTTTCCTTAAAAATCTGAATAACACAAACACCTTGAATTTTCTTAAGAAAAACAAGTGCAATTCTACAATATTCTGCCTCGGTTTGTCAGTTTATCATTTCCACATGTGTGTTACAATCACACAAAACATTTAGTAACAGGCAGAATATTGGTAAAATTGCATTTACTTTTCTTAAGACATTTCCGTTTGTTCATATTTGTTCAGGTTATTCACATTTTTTGTACAAGTATAGGTTGGTAATGTAAACATTTTCATGTAATTTTACTTTTTTACACCAAAAAAACAAAGAGAACATGTGGGGTTGTCATTATTTATAGGTTATTCTGATCATATTTTACTAGTTCTGACCCATTTTAAATCTAATTGGACTGTATGTGTCTGTATGTGGAACCGGAATTAAAACGATTTGACACCAGTGATTGTTAATATCTTCAGTGTAATTTTTTCATTTCATAAATTCATCCCAGCGGCCGGACTGGACCCTTTGGGCGGCTGGATTTGGGCCCGGGGCCGCATGTTTGACACCTGTGCTGAAGGGAATTTTCATTGGTATCTATTTGATTTGATTTGATTTATTTACTTATTTCGAACATGCAAAGAAACAAAATAAAACAAAACAAAATAAAACATTTAAATGGACAGAATCTATCTTCAAGCACATACAAGTCTGAATTTTGCAAAAGGAGTAGGAAGAAGTCTAAACTGATTTAATCCAACCCCTCAGTGCTTTTACACCTTTATCACTATCTTAATACAAGAATCAAACTATACTATTTTCCTGATTTTAGCATCGAACCACAGCAAATCCATCCTGCAGTAACTGAATTACACACAACAGTATGATCATGTCAGTACAGTCGTACAAACAGACTCAACAATTCAACCGTTTTATTCAATAATTGCAGCAGATTTATCAGTACAACATCATCCATAAACAAACAGGCCTCAGTGTCATTATTAAATACTGGACCTCTCAAGAATCAATTCTTTATATCTGTTTTTAAACTGAATTATGTTTGATATTTGTTTTTTATCTCCACACACAGTTTTCCTCCACAGATGGTCATACAGAAACTTTTTCACCTAGTGCCTACTTTAGGAATCTTTAAATTTAACTTTCCCCTTAAATCATAGTCTTCCTCTCTTTCGCAGAACATTTCTTGAATATAATATATTTCCAAAGATCATCACGATTAGTCGACGTAGTCAACGTAATCGACCATGAAAATTAGTTGACGGCGATTTTTTTAGTTGTCACGTCGTTTAACTATTGACCGCGGCACCTTTGGGAATCCATGCCCACATTGACACCTGCAGCTGTACAGCCACACCTCAGAGAGAGAGAGACCCTGTTTTATAAGCCCACCCCCCCCACCCGCCCCCGGTCCGTGCCTACATCATTCAAATGTCCCGCCCCCTCAAATGAAAGTTTGTGAAGATTCAGGAGATAGGGAACAGGTAAATGAGTGTTAAGTTTCAGTTTCTCGTCCGCAGTCCATGCTGCAAAGTAGGGATGAGGACTAGGGATGTAACCATTACAATAGTGATAAACTGCGGTAAAATTTCCGACGGTTAGTATTACCGTTTAAATTCTAATTATCATGATAACTGTGTTCGATTAGCGCACTTTGAAAACCACGGTGATACCGCTCATTTCCTGGAGAAGCAGATCCCCCTAACGTGTTTTAAATCCTCATTCTTTTAGAATATTTCCATTTGTTCATTAAACAGTTCAGTTAAATATGAGTGTGTTTCACTGTGTGTGTGTGTACACTAGTGTATATGTGTGACACTGGGAAGGGTTTGATCTGGGAAGTGTTCAAACCAGCTCCACTCAGACCTGTCCAAATACTTTTTTTTCCCCACTCAAAAAAAACCATTCAGGAATCAATAGGAGAATTGATAAGGAATTGGATTGGTAAACAGAATGGACAATGGACAATACTGATCCAATCCTCTCAGTTCCACCCCTGGTGCAGATGTCTGTTCTGTCCACAAGGTTCCATCTTTAATGCACATGTGCATGTTTGATGTTTACATGTTCATATTTCAGTGTTTCTGCCACAGAAAGTACATGGTGCATGTTATTTCTTTTTCTTTTTTCTTTTTTTTTTTTTGCAAAATATAACTTGGTTCAGTTATTTCAGTGTGTGTATTAGTACTTTTTGAACATTTTGAGCACAATTTCAACAATACTGAGATAATAATGATAACCATGATAACTTTGGTCACACTAACAGTGATATGAAATTTTCATATGGTTCCATCCCTGATGACATATGCCATGGCTCAGGGGATAGAGCAGGTCATCCAATAATGAAGGGTTGGCAGTTTGAACCCTGCTCTGTCCTAGTCATGTGCTCTTGTGTCCTTGAGCAAGACACTTCACCCTCCTTGCCTCCAGTGTCACTCACACTGGTGTATAAGTGTGTATGAATGTTCGGTGGTGGTGGGAGGGGCCGTAGGTGTGAATTGTCAACCACGCTTCCATTAGTCTGGCCCAGGACAGCTGTGGACACAGACCAAGGTTATTATCGTTAACGAAAACTAACAAAATGACCAAAACTAGAACTGAAAAAACATTTTCGTTAACTGAAATAAATAAAAACTATAAATTAAAGAAAAAAAACCAGAAACTAACTGAAACTGTATTGTGTGTTTACAAAACTAACTAAAACGGATAAAAATTATGGATAAAATTCCCTTCGTTTTTGTCTTTGTCGATGTCGGATTGATACGAAATCGATTTATTTCACTCTAGCAATTTTGGCTAGAGGCACCATACAACACTTGACGGTCTGTCACTTCTCGTCACTTGTCATTTATAGTCGGTTTCTCGTCTCCACTCTACCTGGAAACATGAGGCCCTTTTCCACCAAAAGCCCAGGAACTTTATTACCAGGAAATTATTTGAAATTTGAAAATTATTTCAAAGAGTTCCTGGTCATTGAGGTTCCATCGCACCAAAAGTTCAGGGTAATTTATTCAGATCAGGTTGATGATGTATGAAGAGCAGAACCAGAACCTGTAGTCCAGTTCACGTACGAGGAGCAGAACCTGTAGTCCAGTTCACGTACGAGGAGCAGTACCAGAACCTGTAGTCCAGTTCACATATGAGGAGCAGAACCAGAACCTGTAGCCCAGTTCACGTATGAGGAGCAGAACCTGTAGTCCAGTTCACGTATGAAGAGCAGAACCAGAACCTGTAGTCCAGTTCACGTATGAAGAGCAGAACCAGAACCTGTAGTCCAGTTCACTTATGAGGAGCAGAACCAGAACCTGTAGTCCAGTTCACATATGAGGAGCAGAACCAGAACCTGTAGCCCAGTTCACGTATGAGGAGCAGAACCTGTAGTCCAGTTCACGTATGAAGAGCAGAACCAGAACCTGTAGTCCAGTTCACGTATGAAGAGCAGAACCAGAACCTGTAGTCCAGTTCACGTACGAGGAGCAGAACCTGTAGTCCAGTTCACGTATGAAGAGCAGAACCAGAACCTGTAGTCCAGTTCACGTATGAAGAGCAGAACCAGAACCTGTAGTCCAGTTCACGTACGAGGAGCAGTACCAGAACCTGTAGTCCAGTTCACATATGAGGAGCAGTACCAGAACCTGTAGTCCAGTTCACATATGAGGAGCAGTACCAGAACCTGTAGTCCAGTTCACGTATGAGGAGCAGAACCAGAACCTGTAGTCCAGTTCACTTATGAGGAGCAGAACCAGAACCTGTAGTCCAGTTCACATATGAGGAGCAGAACTAGAACCTGTAGTCCAGTTCACTTATGAGGAGCAGAACCAGAACCTGTAGTCCAGTTCACGTACGAGGAGCAGAACCAGAACCTGTAGTCCAGTTCACTTATGAGGAGCAGAACCAGAACCTCTAGTCCAGTTCACCAATGAGGAGCAGAACCAGGACCTGTAGTCCAGTTCATGTACGAAGAGCAGAACTAGAACCTGTAGTCCAGTTCACGTACGAGGAGCAGAACCAGAACCGGTAGTCCAGTTCACGTATGAAGAGCAGAACCAGAACCTGTAGTCCAGTTCACGTATGAGGAGCAGTACCAGAACCTGTAGTCCAGTTCACGTATGAGGAGCAGAACCAGAACCTGTAGTCCAGTTCATGTATGAAGAGCAGAACTAGAACCTGTAGTCCAGTTCACGTACGAGGAGCAGAACCAGAACCTGTAGTCCAGTTCATGTATGAAGAGCAGAACCAGAACCTGTAGTCCAGTTCACGTATGAGGAGCAGAACCAGAACCTGTAGTCCAGTTCACTTATGAGGAGCAGAACCAGAACCTGTAGTCCAGTTCACGTATGAAGAGCAGAACCAGAACCTGTAGTCCAGTTCACTTATGAGGAGCAGTACCAGAACCTGTAGTCCAGTTCACGTATGAGGAGCAGAACCAGAACCTGTAGTCCAGTTCATGTATGAAGAGCAGAACCAGACCTGTAGTCCAGTTCATGTATGAAGAGCAGAACTAGAACCTGTAGTCCAGTTCACGTACGAGGAGCAGAACCAGAACCTGTAGTCCAGTTCACGTACGAGGAGCAGAACCAGAACCTGTAGTCCAGTTCACGTACGAGGAGCAGAACCAGAACCTGTAGTCCAGTTCATGTATGAAGAGCAGAACCAGAACCTGTAGTCCAGTTCACGTACGAGGAGCAGAACCAGAACCTGTAGTCCAGTTCACGTATGAAGAGCAGAACCAGAACCTGTAGTCCAGTTCACTTATGAGGAGCAGAACCAGAACCTGTAGTCCAGTTCACGTACGAGGAGCAGAACCAGAACCTGTAGTCCAGTTCACGTACGAGGAGCAGAACCAGAACCTGTAGTCCAGTTCATTTATGAGGAGCAGTACCAGAACCTGTAGTCCAGTTCACGTATGAGGAGCAGAACCAGAACCTGTAGTCCAGTTCACGTATGAGGAGCAGAACCAGAACCTGTAGTCCAGTTCACGTACGAGGAGCAGAACCAGAACCTGTAGTCCAGTTCACGTACGAGGAGCAGAACCAGAACCTGTAGTCCAGTTCACGTACGAGGAGCAGAACCAGAACCTGTAGTCCAGTTCATGTACGAGGAGCAGAACCAGAACCTGTAGTCCAGTTCATGTACGAGGAGCAGAACCAGAACCTGTAGTCCAGTTCACGTACGAGGAGCAGAACCAGAACCTGTAGTCCAGTTCATGTATGAGGAGCAGAACCAGAACCTGTAGTCCAGTTCATGTATGAAGAGCAGAACCAGAACCTGTAGTCCAGTTCATGTATGAGGAGCAGAACCAGAACCTGTAGTCCAGTTCACGTACGAGGAGCAGAACCAGAACCTGTAGTCCAGTTCACTTATGAGGAGCAGAACCAGAACCTCTAGTCCAGTTCACCAATGAGGAGCAGAACCAGGACCTGTAGTCCAGTTCATGTACGAAGAGCAGAACTAGAACCTGTAGTCCAGTTCACGTACGAGGAGCAGAACCAGAACCGGTAGTCCAGTTCACGTATGAAGAGCAGAACCAGAACCTGTAGTCCAGTTCACGTATGAGGAGCAGTACCAGAACCTGTAGTCCAGTTCACGTATGAGGAGCAGAACCAGAACCTGTAGTCCAGTTCATGTATGAAGAGCAGAACTAGAACCTGTAGTCCAGTTCACGTACGAGGAGCAGAACCAGAACCTGTAGTCCAGTTCATGTATGAAGAGCAGAACCAGAACCTGTAGTCCAGTTCACGTATGAGGAGCAGAACCAGAACCTGTAGTCCAGTTCACTTATGAGGAGCAGAACCAGAACCTGTAGTCCAGTTCACGTATGAAGAGCAGAACCAGAACCTGTAGTCCAGTTCACTTATGAGGAGCAGTACCAGAACCTGTAGTCCAGTTCACGTATGAGGAGCAGAACCAGAACCTGTAGTCCAGTTCATGTATGAAGAGCAGAACCAGACCTGTAGTCCAGTTCATGTATGAAGAGCAGAACTAGAACCTGTAGTCCAGTTCACGTACGAGGAGCAGAACCAGAACCTGTAGTCCAGTTCACGTACGAGGAGCAGAACCAGAACCTGTAGTCCAGTTCATGTATGAAGAGCAGAACCAGAACCTGTAGTCCAGTTCACGTACGAGGAGCAGAACCAGAACCTGTAGTCCAGTTCATGTATGAAGAGCAGAACCAGAACCTGTAGTCCAGTTCACGTACGAGGAGCAGAACCAGAACCTGTAGTCCAGTTCACGTATGAAGAGCAGAACCAGAACCTGTAGTCCAGTTCACTTATGAGGAGCAGAACCAGAACCTGTAGTCCAGTTCACGTACGAGGAGCAGAACCAGAACCTGTAGTCCAGTTCACGTACGAGGAGCAGAACCAGAACCTGTAGTCCAGTTCATTTATGAGGAGCAGTACCAGAACCTGTAGTCCAGTTCACGTATGAGGAGCAGAACCAGAACCTGTAGTCCAGTTCACGTATGAGGAGCAGAACCAGAACCTGTAGTCCAGTTCACGTACGAGGAGCAGAACCAGAACCTGTAGTCCAGTTCACGTACGAGGAGCAGAACCAGAACCTGTAGTCCAGTTCACGTATGAGGAGCAGAACCAGAACCTGTAGTCCAGTTCACGTACGAGGAGCAGAACCAGAACCTGTAGTCCAGTTCATGTACGAGGAGCAGAACCAGAACCTGTAGTCCAGTTCATGTACGAGGAGCAGAACCAGAACCTGTAGTCCAGTTCACGTACGAGGAGCAGAACCAGAACCTGTAGTCCAGTTCATGTATGAGGAGCAGAACCAGAACCTGTAGTCCAGTTCATGTATGAGGAGCAGAACCAGAACCTGTAGTCCAGTTCATGTCCGTTCACAAACTCAGCTGTAGTTCAATAAAATGACCCAGAACTGTAGGTGGACGGGTTGGGTTTAATGTTTTACTGGTTGTTGAATCTCTTAATCCATCTGAAATACATTTGAAATGAAGTTAACCATCATTACAGATCCTTAATTTCTGTTTAAAAATGGTAGAACGTGTGTTTTCAGCTTCTCATTCCTTAAACTAAATCACATCTAACTTTAAATGTGATGGATGGTTCTGTTTCATTTCTATTGTTTAACAGATTTAGTCCAGGTTCAACCTAAAGTCACACACATTTACTCAAATGCCTGCATTTAATTTGACTGCATATTACTGATAAAAGTACTTATACTCATATTTTGATGCCTTGTAAATGAACAGATAGTATTAGGTTAGATTTTTTTTATTAAAAATTGAAACAAAACAAAAGGTGCAAAAAAACAAGATACCTTGAGATTAAAAGGGAAATAAACATGTGTGAAAGGTTCAGGCTTTTGGACCAGGATCTGGACCAGCTGGTCCTGGACCAGTGTGTGGACCTGTGTGTGGACCATGTGGACCAGTGTGTGGACCAGTGTGTGGACCATGTGGACCAGTGTGTGGACCATGTGGACCAGTGTGTGGACCATGTGGACCAGTGTGTGGACCATGGTCCCGGTCCCTTTTTCTCTTTCCTCCAGGAAAAGTAATACAAATGCATAAATGAATCACAGAACACATGATGACAGATTCCTTCTACTGTCATGTGACCTGTCTGACCTGGGCTGTTGTAAACAGCAGGAGACGATGGACCAGGACACAAACGAGCCACAGGTTCAGAAAAAGAGGCGAGTCCGTCCGGTCCAGTTCAGGTGGAAATCACAAACATACAGAATAAATCAGTGTTCAGCTCACAGCGACAACACGAACACATCCAGTTCTGTGATTTAGGTTTAGCTCAGACTGTTGACCAGTTAGCATTAGCATTAGCATTAGGTTAACCAGACTTTTGACTCAACAGCTGATGTCTCTGACTACTGTTACATCATGGAACCAACTAAACAGTGAATATTTCTGTCATATTCAGACCATTGGTTTGTTCAGATCCACTGCACTGTTGTGGTCCTTTAGTTTCTTTTAATCCTGCATATGTTTCTTCTTCTTTTCTCGTATTTCTTTAGGCTCTTGTCTTCCGTTTGGCTGCGACAGCTTTTACTCGAACCTCGCTCGTTTTGTGTCGGCGATTCAAAGTCCGTCTGAATTTCCTCCTCCACAAAAATGCTCAAAAGAGCCTGGACCTCATCATCCGTCCACTTGTTGTAGCCTCTTTTTTGGTCCATTTTCTGAATTATCAAAATACAAAGCTTGTGAAAATGAAATGAATGAATTAAATATTGGTGGTGAACAGAATGCAGAAACGCTGCCAGTCTAGTCCACCACTCAGCCTTCTCCAGCACATAGCTCCGCCCCTAAGAGTTCCTGGTAATCTGAAAAGTACTACCTCCTACCAGGAACATCTTTGGGGAAAGTTCTGGGCCACAAAAAAGTTATTTACCCGGGTAGTTTTCGGTGCAAACGCACAGAGGGTTTTGAAAGTTCAGGGTAATGTTCAAAGTTCCTGCGGAGGAAAAGGGCCTGTGGAGACTAAAGCTGGGAGAAAGCAGCAGAGTCCTGTCTGGGATTTATTTGAATAAGACGACAGAGAAGAAGAGAAAAGAGACCACTGAACTACAACTAAGCATTTAGAAAAAAGTGAAAGCTAATAAAAAAAAACTAGCAAACCTGTTCTATAAACAACTTAAAACGAACTGAATTAGAGAAAAACAGTCCAAACTAAATAAAACTAAACTAGAATGAAAAATCCAAAACTACTGGAACCTTGCTCTACAGGGGTGGAGTTTATACACTTACATCCACCTCAGGTAAAAACATTTATTTCCTTTGACTAATAAATACTTGTGAAAAACAAAAAGCACTGAACCACAGTGAATATAAACTTCAGGCTGAAACTGTAGATGCTGAGGAGGAAACGGAGATAAAGGCGAACATGATGTCAGAGAGAGTTGGAGTGTGTAAACTGGCAGCAGATGGAGGAGGAAGCAGAGGTCAGGGATGGAAATGAAAGAACAAATTCAGAGCAGGAGGAGGAGGAGGAGGAGGCTCAGCCTGGACCTCCACACACGCCTCTGCAACTCTAATTAGACGTGGGTCCGAGTGGCGCTGACGTCCTGACCTCTAATCATCCTCAATTAGTGTCAGAGTCTGATGCACGTCTCCTCCGATCGGCTGTTTATTTTTCACAGAACTTCCTGTTTGATGGAGCTCAAACATCCACAGCCATCAGTCAGCAGACTTTCAAAATAAAGGCCTCATCAAACGTCCCAGTTTTACAGAATATGTGAGTGCTTATGTGTCACTGTAGCCTTTTGTTTTCTTTGGTAGTGGTTTATTGTTCTTATTTGTTGTTGTTTTTAATTGTACAGCTTTTTAGGTTTTAATCTATTCTTGTATTTAATTATTTGATTAAGGTTTGATGTATTCTTCTGCATTTTTATTTATATATTAATTTTTTAATTTTATTTTTACAGTTCTACGTCTTTTAATCTATTCTTGTGTTTTACTCTGTTATTTTGGTATAACCTGCATGCTTCTTTTTCATCTGCGTTGTGTAGTTTCTCTGTTGTGTCCCACAGGATGGAAGAAGGAGGCGGTGCAGGTCTCACTTAAGGTGGATTTATTCTGAACATACAGAAAATACAGTTTGTGGTGGATTAGTCATGGTTGGTATAAAAGAGTTAGCATCATTAGCTTTAGCTTAGCACATTTACAAATGTCGCTGAAACGTACAATCCAGAAATATTAACTACAGCAAAATTATTTCAAATCGATCACTGTGCCATATTATATGTGCTGAAATAAGTCTTCTCCAATTACAGTTGGAATTTCTGATTAATAAACTTCGTTCATGTGGTGAACCGAGCACATACACCTACCCTGAGCATCCCTCATCAGTGGACTAACTTCTGTTTCCACCAGCCAGAAGGAGAAGCCCCTGAACCAATGACCACCATACAGCTGACATGTGGAGGGCAAGTGGAAGCACTCTGTTGCATATGTGTGTATACATATATATATATATATATATATATATATATATATATATATATATATATATATATATATATATATACACACATACATAAAGAGAAAAAAAAACAGCAGAACTTTAAGGAATTCCAGTGTTCCTCACCCATTGTTGTTGAATTAAATCCATGTGAAACTCCTCCTCAGAACGTCCAGTGGATCAGGTTCAGGGGTCTGACAGATGTGGCCTTGGTGCAGATGTTGAGACTCAAACCAGAGCTAACAATATGAACGTCCTGTAGAGGGTCTGCATGTGACGTCACCGCTAGCAGAAGTCACCGCGGTTCCGCCCACTGAGTGTCAGTCAGAGGCAGATGAGTAGCGGCTTTGTTTTGAATACTGTGAAAACTTTAGAACAATCTAGAAAACAGGGCAGAGCTGTTGTGTCATTGATCACACAAATAGGTTTAAAAGCACTGGGAGCTCTGGTTTTAGCGGAGACCTAAAGCCACAGACAGAAGAAGCAGATGGATCGCTGACATTCAGAGACAGAACTGGAATCCAGACAACCAAACCTGGATCTGTGTCAGCTAACGTTCATTTGTGCTGTGTTCTGGTGTAAACTCATCCCTTAAATTCCATCTGGTTTTGCTAACGTTCCTTCTTAGTAAAGCTCTTAATGTTAGCATCTGTCATTTAGTTCTATGTTTCAGAACTGAATCGTTTGTGTCTTCAGTTGTGTGATTATGAACCTTGTGCTCTACATGATTTGTAAACTAGCTTAAACTGAGGCTAACCTAGTTTTCCAGATCAGGGGCTCCTCTAGCACACAGCTGTTGGATCTGTGTTGGATCCAGTATTTGATGTGAACTCTCCTTAAATCTCCACAGTACCAGTAGATCATCCACTCACTTGGGTCAGTACTAAGGGTTCAACTCCAGTAAATCAGTAGTGAACTGTGAGCACTACTGCTGGGCCTTTACCGCCCAAATCACCGCCAACAAACTCCGTCTGCACTGACACAAAACCTCCAAAACAATAGTATGTTGAATGAAAGCACTCACCAGCTGGAATCCTCTAATGAACCAGGACCAGGATGGACACAACTCTGGGTCTGTTGGATGCTTTCAGCCTTTGCATTGGGGATTTTCCCGGCATTGAACTCAGGTTCATGTAAATGTCAGGATAGGTGATTTCTGTCCCAGATCAGTGTTGGTAGAACACTGGTTGTTTGGTAGCTTGGATGGATCCATGTCCAGTCCAGTTGTCTTTAATTTCATGTTCTATTCCACATTTACCCGGTCTCACTGTAGTTACTGCTGTACTCCGCCATGTTGAGCCGCTTTGTTTTTGCCGCTCAGTCTGACCCAGAGGGGCGTGGCCTGGGGGCGTGGCCTGGGGAGGAAGTGACGGATGTGCATACCCTCCATGACTGAAGATAAACAGGGCTGTTAGCCGTTAGCTGTTAGCCTCCCGTACATGTTGTGCTGGTTGTTGCTGCCCTCAGTCCACTTCTCAGTAAAGTCCTGGTGTACCTCTTATTTTCATAGTTGTGTATTTTTCGTGGTAAAACCCAGGCTGAAGTAGATCCAGTAGTTCTGGGCCATCTTGAGTTCATTCATGTCACTGGCTAACAGCTGTTAGCTACAACAGATCTGCTGAAAGTTCAAATGTAAATGGTGACATAACCTACGCTAGAGGGTGGAGCTTCATCTCAAGATTTTATGTTAATTATTGTGGTTTGTTTGTTTGTTTTTGTGAATTTTTATTTCATTTAAAGCTGAGCTGAGTTTCCGCGTCGTGTTTGTTTCATCCATATAATATCATATGGCTGCACTGCCGCTGCTGCTGCCAGGCGGCGGCGCGAGCCTCTGTTTCCCACAATGCACGTCGTAACAACAGTCCTCAGATGCCCAAGTTTCCTCCCAGCTCTGTTTGTAAACACAT
The DNA here is from genome assembly GCF_902148855.1 of Sphaeramia orbicularis. Lineage (NCBI taxonomy): Eukaryota > Metazoa > Chordata > Actinopteri > Kurtiformes > Apogonidae > Sphaeramia > Sphaeramia orbicularis. The sequence goes on along the minus strand of NW_021941459.1, from coordinate 235,602 downwards.
GGTTTGTTTGTGGTGGATGGAACTAAGAAACTGTTCACCATGAAGAAGAGATTCAGCTGAGGAATGACAGACAGACGAACAGACGAATGAGACTGAGGAGAGGACTGAGGATGGACAGATCTGAGGAAACATTGGTCACGAAATTCACCTGCACCTTTAAGCACTTTACTCACAGCATATTTATGTTCCCATGCTGTGTTCAGTAGATATTTTTTTGGGGAAAAAAATGTAAATTCACACTAGTACCTGATTGGCTGATGATACTGTCACTCTACCTGTATTCAGCCGCATTTCAACACACTAAACATCTGTCAGATAGTCAAAAAAATGCAGACTATGATTCAGTGAAGGTGTCTTTAAAATAAATGTATTGTACCTGGAGCTCAAAAACACAGGGAAAAACAGATGTGTTCAAAAATGACAAATCAATCAGTCAATCTAAGACAGCATGAAACTGAACACTGAGCCAAAACAATGTCCTGCCAAAAACAAAACCTGGATTGATGGACAGATAGATATAGGTACAGTTACAGTTATTTGTTCTGGTTCATTTTATTTTTTCATGATCATTTTTGTTCATTATTTTGTTAATTTTATCAGTAATTTCGCTATACAAGTGTCTATTAGCTTTCACAACATTCAATCAAAATGAAGCAAACTGAATGAAGTAAGTACAGTATCTATCCTCATTTTTATTAAATAAGGCAGAAGTAACATGACACACATTACAGTGTTATCATGATCAAATGTTTGTTCAACATTAAAACAAACATGATGCAAAATAAGGAAAAAAGAAGTCGGTAAACTAAGGAAGACAACACACATTAAACCGTTTTCAAATTCTCTGATGAGAATATGAACCAAAATAAAAACATACACTGATGATCATGTCAGGGTGACTGTGATGCCAGGTTATGATAGTTTTGGATTTTTCATTCTAGTTTAGTTTTATTTAGTTTGGACTTTTTTTCTCTAATTCAGTTCGTTTTAATTTTTTTTTTTTTTTTTTTTGAGCAGGTTTGCTAGTTTTTATTAGTTTTCATTTTTTTCTAAATGGTTAGTTTTAGTTTAGTTTTAGTTTTTTCATTATCTTTTATCTTTTTTAGCTGTCGTATTCAAATCCATCCCAGACAGGACTCTGCTGCTTTAGTCTCCATGTTTCCAGGTAGAGTGGGGACCAGAAGACGACTGGAAACCACAAGTGAACACAAGTGACGGAGCAAAAAGTGTCGTATGGAGACAGCACAGAAAACTGAGAGAGACAAAGAAATCCATTTAACATCAATCTGACAAAGATGAAAACAAAGGGAATTTTATCCATAATTTTTATCCATTTTAGTTAGTTTTGTAAACACAGAATACAGTTTCAGTTAGTTATGTTTTTTTTCTTGTAATTCTAGTTTTTATTTATTTCAGTTAACGAAAATGCTTTTACAATTCTAGTTTTCGTCATTTCGTTAGTTTTCATTAACGATAATAACCTTGACAGGAACACACACGTCCTTCAACATGTCTTAAATACAGGTTTACTGATACAAGCGAGAAAAGGCGGAGCTTCTTGATCAGGGGTGTCAAACAATCGTCCCGCCAAAGGTTCCAATCCGACCCTTGGGATGAATTTACAAAGTACAAAAATTCTACAGTCTTGAACTGAATTAAGCAAAAAAAAAAAAAAATTATCTTGAATTAAGCAAAAAAAAAAAATCTTTAATTTATTAAAAAAAAATCTTGAATTAACCCAAAAAAAAATCTCAAATTTAGCAAAAAAATCTTGAATTAAACAAAAAATCTTCAATTAAGTAAAAAAAATCTTGAAATAACCCCAAAAAATGTCAAGTTTAGCAAAAATAAAGTTTTTATTTATTTCAGTTAACGAAAATGTTTCTCAATTCTAGTTTTCGTCCTCTCGTTAGTTCTCGTTAACGATAATAACCTTGCTGTGATGATGATCATTTTGGTGTAAATGTGAACGTCTTTGATCTGACACTCGTACAGGATCATTTTTACGTTTATTTCTGCTGCATGTGAACTGTTTAATGTTTAATTCCAGAACTAAAGTGTCCATTTTGGTGTGGGTGTGTCTAATCCAGGTCAGTGTGAGTGTCGGTCCCAGTTTTCCACAAATGAAGAACCTCCTCCCTGGCGTGTGTTATGACTGTTTCTGGACAAACGCTCTTCAGATCGGCGTGTTGTGAAGGACTTTCTCCGGTTGCTGCTCTGGACACGTGGACCACAGATCTGCTGAACTTTTGAACCAGGCTCAGCGGTCTCAGTATCAGGACCTTCAGGGGGGCGTGTTCCCACCCCCACCCTCCTCCCCTCCCCCACCTCTAACCCCGTCGTGCCTCCTCAGGTCAGCTCCGTAATGAGCCGTGCGTCCCCTCTGGCTCTGGGTAATCAGGGTCCAGGTCTGGTCCATCCTCTCACCCACTCTGGGCCTAAAACCAGTTCCTGTCTGAACCATCTGGCCTCCATGCCGGCCCTGTCTCCACTCTGCCGGCGATTTATGCCCTCCTGAGGTGTGTCGCCTTTTAACTCACACATAATTGGCCCCCAGATGCAACAAAGATGTGGAGGCCAGTTTTTATGAGTTGCCAAGCAGAGGTCATTGTTTTTGCATCGCTGTGACTCCTCAGAGAAACTGAAAAGAAACAGTTAGAGATTAAAAAAAGAAAAAAAAGAGCAAAGACATCAGACCATAAAACCATCCTGATCACAGTCGAGTTTTCAATATGAAAACTGAGTATTTAAAACGTTATTATGGTATGTTATTTGATGATGAGAATGGGGGTGGGATTAAATACTGTAAGTTTTTACCTTTTATCACTTTGCTTTGTGTGTTTGTTTGTTTGTTTGTTTGTTTGTTAGCAAGATAACTCAAAAAGTTATGGACAAATTTTGATTAAATTTTCAGGAAATGTTGATACTGGCACAAGGAAGACATGATTACATTTTGGTCATGTTTGGGGGGGGGGGTACTGGTCTGCCTTGGCGGAGGTCTCCACTTGGAGTGCTTCTACTTTTCATTATTTTGCTCGATTTTTGTTCAGTTTTGTTCATTTTTTTCATTATTGTGCTCGATTTTTGTTCAGTTTTGTTCTGAGTGCTTTTCTAGTTCTTCTTCCCACTCCTTTTCGAGTGCAGATGAATGATTTTGGAATTTTGAATTTCCAATCCAATAGAATGTCATGTACTCACTGCGATATTTGAAGTGATTCCACAGAATACACACCTCAACAAGAATTTAAAGAACATCATTGCTTTCACAACTTTAAGAGCTCGTTGGCTCATTCTACTCAAATGGAAAGACAGAAATCCACCGACATTCAACCTTTGGATGAAAGACCTTATGACAGTGGTTCCCAACCCTTTTTCACTCCTGACTCCATTTTAACATCACAGATTTCTGGCGACCCCAGACATTCGAAACGGAGAGGTTTTTTTTTTTTTTTTTTTTTTTTTTTTGCTAAAATTAATTTGTTTCTGATCATGTAATAGTTTCCTATAATGTTAATTTTAGAGGACATTTAGTCTATATAATGTCTATTATTGTGGACAGAGGCAGTAAATCCAGGTGTAGATTACTGCACAAAGGGAGAATGTGATTTTCCTTGGTCAGGATCTGTCCAGTCAGTCCAGCTGGGATTTACAAGGAGGACAATTAATACTGAACAAACAAGAACTGAAACTATGAATTATGAAAGAGCTGCAGCATCTGAAACTGACCACAGTGAACATTTAACACAGAAACAGAACCACAGTGCTGCAGTTTCACAACCACAGTTTGTCATGTCTGTTATGTATGTGATTGTCTCTGTCAACTCACCATATATTTTTTTATTAGTAAGTTTTTGTTTTTATCAATTACTAGAAATTTCAGACGACCCCATTTGAATTCCAGGCGACCCCAAGGTTGAAAAACACTGCCTTATGAACTATCTGACATTAGAGAAAATAAGATGTACCATAAGAAGCAATGCAGCCAAATTCTATGCAATGTGACAGCCAGTCTTATCATATATTAAAAAGATGGACACAAACAATTTCTCATTGTAACTAAGGATTTATGTACTGTATATATAATTTTTTTTTTTTAATTAAATTAAATTAAATTTAATTTAATTTAATTTAATTTAATTTAATTCATATATTCATTTTGGATGTGTATGTTTATATGTTTTTGTTGGAGCATGAGGTGCATCAGGATTGGGACTCTTAGAGTGGGGGTACATAACTATGTTGTTATATTTTATGTACATTTAACTGTACAGTTATGATTGTTACAATATAAAAATGCAATAAAAAAAACTTTGAAGAAAAAAAAGTTAGGCTTCAGTTTATCTAGGAAGATGACAATGTGTCTGTAAAATGATCAATTACACTGAGACAAAGGCAGGTTAATTCACTGCTGACCCACATTCAGGTCTGTTTCTACAGGGTGAGTCAGAAAAAAACGCTCTTTCCATTTAAAGGTCCCGTATTATGCAAATCTGACTTTATGACAGTTTTCTTACAGTAGTGTGTGTTGCAGTTCCTCATTATGAGGTTAGAATGTGAAAACTGTCTGTTTCCTCCTGCCTTGCTACACCACAGTTTGTGAAAATGCTCAAAAGGCCCAGTTTGAGTTGGGTCCGCTTATGACGACATAAGCGGATTTAGCTCCTCCCCCTGACTGTGGCTCCACCCTGGCAAAGCGAGCCCCGCCCTGGAAAAGTACCTCTTGGACAACAAACATGGCGAAGGCGAGATACGCAGGTTGTGGTGTTGTTGGCTGCACACACCAACACCATAGTTTAGTTTTGCTCCCCACTTCCGAGCCTCTCCGTAAAAAGTGTCTGGATTCTGTCTGTGATGCTCATGGACCAAACAACATTCCCAAACGCTTGTATGTGTGTGCCCGGCATTTCACGGACCAGTGTTTTTTTAACATGGGCCCATACAGCTGCGGCTTAGCACAAAGACTCCGAATCCAGAAGGACGCAGTACCAACGCTTCGTGACCCAAGTACAAGTGTGGGAGATGGAAGTTCTACTCATTTTTTTGTATCTTTACTGCATAACCCTACATTACGGAGAAGCTGGTGGGTGTTGATGTGTACGTCTAACGTTAGCATGGCAGCTAACATAGCTCGGTTACTGCTGCTAACGTTTGCGTCCACGTTAACATGCACGAGCTGATAATATCCAGAGACATTGAACAGAACTACTGTGAACACGGGCCTTTTGTGGTTGGCATCAGTACAGTTAGCATCAGGCTTGTTAGCAGCTGCCTGCATTAGTGGCGGCAGGCGTCTTTCCGTGCCAGGTCCACGAACCCGACACAACACCGCCGTTTTCCGTCGGGGCTCAATCACGCCTCAAGGCAAAGAAAGCCAGTGTTTGGAAAGACGTTCTGTCTGAGACATGTGTATGATGGCTTCACAGTCAACATTAGCGCGTAGTACCGCTAGCGTAAGCCGCGTCCTCTCCCAGAGAGGGGAGGGGGAGTGGGCGTGGACAGATGCGTTCATTTGCATACCCGGAAGCAGGCCCAGAAACAGCCTGTTCTGAGGAGGGCCGGTGAGAGGGACTGTTTCGACCGCAGAAACTCCGAAAAAAGGATGATTTTGGGGCGAACAAACTTAAATACTATGTTTTTGGGCTTCTGAGACCTATATGACGTGACTGAAAAATAGCAAAATACGGGACCTTTAAAGAAATTGTACTGCTAAAACGGAAACACTGATTTTCCTTTTGACCATACAGTCATATTGATGTGGTTATTGAGCATGTCTGGTGATGTATTCATAGATTTATTGCATTGCATAAGAGAGAGAAGGTCCATTGTTTATTGGGCACTGAAATACCTGCCAACACAGTGTATGCCACAGTGAACAAACTTGAAATTGACAACAATTACAGGAGTCGGGGCTTTGCTTTCACACTCAGGACATAGGCCTACATGACAGTGCCCAGGGTGTATCAGACTGTTCCACAAACTCTTCAGGAACTCCGAAATCGCATCACGGCTGAAATCCAAGCCCTACGACGAACACGAATGGCGAGAAGAGCTGTGTTAGAGATGCGACAACGAGCACAGATTTGCATCAGTCTGAATGGTAGCCAGGTTGAAGGTCGTGCCGGACGACTTCGTTGAGACAAAACATTTTGATGGTGAGTAAACATGCTGTAATGGTTGACAATTTCAGTTTCATTCACGGTGGCATAAACTGTGTTGGCAGATATTTCGGTGCACAATAAACAATGGACATTCCCTCTGTTATGCTATGCCATAAATCAATGATTCAATCGCCAGACATGCTCAATGACCACATCAATATGACTGTAGAATCAAAAGAAAATAAGCATTTCCATTTCAGTGGTACAATTTCTTTAAATGAAAAGAGCCTTTTTTCTGACTCACCCTGTACTGTTTCTTGACTGTGTTCAGGCAAATGTAATGAAAGAAACATATTAAAATAAATAAATAAAAATTTATCATCTTGTACATCATGTATATCATACATATTTGCATACACGTCATGTTTTAATTTGTAAAATAAGAATTTCAATATTTGCATTCATAGATTCATTTCTAAAGCATAAGTCTAGAAACTGAACTAAACACTTAGAAGAATATTTATTTATTTAATTAATGAAGCATTTGTTTATGTACATATGTATGTATGAGTGTATGGATGTATTAATTTATTTGTCAGTCTACTACTGTTGTTTTCAATTTAAATCATTTTTACATTATGGATTTACAGTTATAAAAGCATAAAGAAACACTGAATCAACTTTTTCCCCCCAACTTTATTAATCAAACTCTGGTCATATATTCTAAAGAATTCCATAGAAAAAGACTTTTTTTCCAGACTGAGCGTGAACATCAAACTTATGCAGAACAGTATTTGTAAAGAACAGTATATAAAAAAAAGAAAGAAAGAAAGAGAAAATATCAAAATAAAGTCAGAGGTCTAATCAGGTATCAAAACATTCAAATTTTCACAAATAATCAAGGCTTGTTTGGTTTTTACATATTTCAGGTTTTGTTTTGTTTTTTTTTAAGTTATTTCATTTCTGTAAATTAAGAGCAGTGGGTGGTTCTTCATAAATCTACATCTGTGTATAAATTGTTTAGCAATAATAATTAAAGTGTTGTACATAATGTCTCCTTTTTTGTTGTTCATTATAACTCTGAATCTAATGCCTTACCATTGAATAAACTCTCAGTATGCCCATAACATTGTTCACTTCATTAAACTGTCAAACTTGAATGGACCGTGATAAATGTGCCTTCTGTATGATCATCTTTAAAAGCAAAATTACTGGAGGAGAGCGTAATAAAAAAAACCCTGTACACTTATTTTTATTCATTAAAGGAAATTTATTTGATGAAAGGTTGAAGAAGAACGTAGTTTAATAAACATTTAATTATCTTTATTCAGGCGATATCGGTGAACACCCCCTGCAGGGTCTTTCGTGGGTCCTTGACGTGGCATCAGTAAACAAAGATGGCGGCGCAGATTATAACTTCTTAGACTCTCTTTTAAACTTCAGAGCTTCATAATGTCTTTTATTTAATATCTGTGACCCAGATATTTTCCGAATGTGTTGTCTGTTTTTATTTCAGTGTGTGTAAAGTTTAATGCGGTGAAATGAGCGGCTGGGCGGGTTTTTCTGACGAGGAATTGCGGAAAATGCAGCAGAAAGGTAAGTGTTAAGACTCTTTCCAAACCTAAAATGGAAGAAAATTTGGTGTTTACCCTCTAAATATTTAATAATAAACCAGATAAAAAAAAGTTTATTTCAAATTAATTCATTGGTTCTATCCTTGCAAAATGTTCCTACAAAGATATAAAAAGGACATCAGTGTGGATTGGCTTCTTTTATAATCAATCAGATGAAAATGTAGATCATCTGTTTTGGTTCCTGTCCCTTCTCAAATATTTTCAGGCAAGATGACTGTTTTTTTATTTGTCAAAATATAGTTTCTTATGTTTCTTTTACTTATTAAAAAAATATTGTTTGGTATCTTCTCATATCCTGCTAACAAATCACATCAATATTACATAATCAACCTAATTCTATTTTTGGCAAAATACCACATTCACAAATCCAAATTCTCCAATCTCAAACCTTTTTTAATTTTAAAAACTGAGCTTACCCAGTATATTTCAAATATTCAGTACTCTAAAAATAGAAAAGCTATCAAAACCACTGATTTATGGAACAGTTTTGAACTTTGTGTAATTGGATCTATTGTTTTTGTTTGTATGTTTTGTCCCCTGGCTATGGTCTGTTCTGTTCATGTCCTGTTATTTTATTAATATTACATTGTACTTTTCATGTCTTTTTTTGTACTTTTTATAACACTAAATAAAAAAATATGTTTGGGGGGGGGGGGGGGGGGGGTAAAGTGATAAGAGCCGGTTGAATTAGCATGTTCGGCCCCTCTTCTCGGTTGGCATGTGGCGGCACTGAGCAGCAAACACACCCGCTTGTACTTCCAGACCCTGCGGGGCCCGCAGCGGCAGCAGGCCGCGGCAGGAGGCCGGGTCCGAGTAACCGGAGTCGGCAGCAGCTGCAGCGGGAACGGGCTCTGCAGTTAGCCGCTCAGAGAACCGCGGAGTCCGGCTCTGCTCCTCTTCCCCCGGACCAGAAGCTCACCAAGCCTCCGCCCAAGGACGAACCTCAGGCCGGAGCCGCTGAAGGAGCTCCGGGTGTCAAACAGGAGGCTCCGGCAGAGGAGAAGCACCGACCGGCCGCAGTGGAGGAGACGGACTGTCCGGTGAAAGAGCTGGAAAAACAAGAGGTGGAACTGTTAGTATGTTTATTTACTGTTTACACTGAAAACTGTGTATGTGATGGACAACACCAGGGATGTGCACACTCACTACATGGCCAAAAGTATGAGGACAGTTAAAGGCATTAATGAGCTGCTGTTTCAGCCTCCTCTGGGTGTTCCACATACATGAACTAGATTCACACAATTTGTCCCATTCAGACTAAATTCACAATCTGATGGCAGGGCCCGGTTCCACATCAGTATTCAGTTCATCCCAAAACCAGTTCCTTCTGGATGTGGTTCACTGCCCAGAGACATCTTACTGCCATGAGTAAAGACAATGATCACAATGTTCATTTTTGGCCAGGGGTCTCAAACTCATTTTCTTTCAGGGGCCACATTCAGCCTGATTTGATCTCAAGTGGGCCGAACTTGTAAAATAATTGCGTAATAACCTATAAATAAGGACAACTCCAAATTTTGTCTTTTTTTAGTGCAAAAACCCCCCATTAAATTATGAAAATCCTTACTTTTATAAACTGTTCAAACAGAAAAGACGTGAATAACCTGAAAAAAATGAAATTTCTTAAGGAAAGTAAGTGCAATTTTAACAATATTCTGCCTCAACTTATCATTTGTCCATGTGCATTATGCAGTGGATCTACAAATAATAATAATAATAATCTTTATTTATATAGCACTTTTCATACATCAAAAACTGTAGCACAAAGTGCTTTACATATCAGTTTAAAAATCAGTACCGCCCCCCACCCACTCACCCGCACATACACACACACACACACACACACACACACACATATACATGCAAACCCACAAGCTCACACATACTAAAGAAGACTGGCTGAGCACAGGTAGACCAGAACAAAAATGTAAAAGTAAAGAGGAGGCGCTTTCTCAGGGAGCCATCCGCACCAGGAGGCAGCCGCCGACCCTGGCAACCAGGCACCAGCAACACAGCCCCGCATCCCAACCAGTGGGAGAGGGCCAACTGGGACCCCCACCCACCAGAAAGGAGCGGACCCCAGTGAGAGAAGGCGCCACAGCCCCCGGAGTCCACAGCCGCCCCCCGGCATGGAGGGCTCCCTCTGATGAAACACCGGAGAATAAGAAACATTAAAAAGATATAAAAGAATTGATTAAGAGAAACTGAATTTAAGACATATATGAAAATAATAAAAATATTAAACATTAAAATGATAAAACAGAAGCACTGGTTAAAAGAATCTTAAGATATATATATTAAATATAACTATAAAACCTTTGAGTAGATAAAACAGAAGCATCAGTTAAAAGCCAAATTAAAAAGGTGGGTCTTGAGCCTGGTTTTAAAAATTTCTACATTCTCTGCGGCCCTGAGGTTCCCTTCAGGCTGTTCCAAAGGCCAGGAGCATACTGCTGAAAAGCTGCCTCACCATGGGTTTTTGTGTTGGCTTTTGGAACTGTTCAAAGGCCAGTGCCAGAGGACCTCAGGGTCTGCGAGGGTTCATAGGGTAAAAGCAAGTCTAAATGATAAGAAGGCGCAAGACCATTAAGACATTTAAAAACTGTTAAAAGGACCTTAAAATCAATCCTGAAAAAAGACACAAAGACACTAAACACTGAGGAACAGGCAGAAAAGAGTTAAAAATGTGCTTTCTTTAGACATTTCAGGTGTATATTTGTTCAGGTTATTCACATTTTATTGTTTCAGGATATTTTCATAATTTAATTTTATTTTTTGCACTAAAACAAAGACAAACAGCTGAAGTTGTCATTACTTATAGGCACAGTGTAATATTTTTTTCCCATCAAACGGAGAAGAAAATCTGCAGTCATTCTTTTTTGTCGGTTCTTCCGCTGTTATTATTTGACTGTAGATCAGATTGGTCTGGATGTGGAACTGACACTAAAATGAGTTCCACAGCCTGGACTGTGGAATTTTTGCACTTTGCAGATTCATCCTATGGGCTGGATTGGAACCTTTGGCGGGACGCTTTTGGCCCCTGGGCTAAGTTTTAATGCTGTCTGAACACTGAAATATCTGAAACATTCATTCATTCATCTTCAGAACCTGCTTTTTCCTGGAGTCCCAGCCACCTGTGGGTGAAGGCGGGGTTCTCCCTGGACAAGTCGCTAGTTCATTGTATTGCTGACATGTCGAGACGAACAACCAATCTGTCTCACATTCACACCAATGGTCAAGTTAGAATAACCATGTAACCATTAAGCATGTCTGTGGATGGTGGGATTACCCGGAGAGAACCCACACAAACAGGATCTACTTGCTGTGAGGCGACAGTGCTAACCACTTCACCACCATGTCGCCCATATCTGAAACGTGTATTCTGTTCATGAAAACATGACACAGGGACATTTCACTTGTTTTTCAACCTGCTCAGATCTAAATCCATATCATTAATATCGTTAAATCTAGATTACATAAGGAACTGTTAAACAGCATTTTAGGATTGCTAACACTTTTTTATAGTAACAGATAATTTATAGTTTTTACCCTTGGCCCTCGCCACAGGGTATTGTCATCAGTTCGTCGTCAGTCAGTCTGTCCATCCGTATTTTGCAAAAACTTTGGCGTGGACTGAAGGCCGAGGGTTTTTGAGTGTGCGCACATTATGTGTTTCTTTCTTACAGTTAACCCACATTAGACCAAGTCCAGATCCTAACCTGCTGCACATATACAGATCAAATCTGATCTAAATTATATCGGAGATGTTAAAGACTGCTTTAAATATAACAACAGGACCTCAACTAGAAGAACCATCTTCAAACCAGAGCAAGAAGAGTGAATGAGTTACAGTGTCCACAAACTTTTGGATACGTAGTGAACATTGTCCAAAGATTCACTATGATAAAAGTTTCAGCCTTTTTTTGGTTCAATGAACAAATCTTTTCAGCCTTAAAGTATTTGTTAGAAACCTGTTCATCAAATATGCTCAAGAAACCAGTGCACATGTCAAATTTAGTTTTACAGTTTTTTTTTTAGCTGTGAATGTAAAGATCGGCGTCTTTGGTCTGACATTTATGTGCATTTTGTTGTTTGTTCACAGTCGGGAAAAGAGTCGTCTGGAGCAGCTTCAACAGGAGCAGAAGATCATCGAAGAGAGGAATAAACGCAAGAAAGCTCTGCTGGCAAAAACCATCGCAGAGAAGTGAGTGGAGCTGTCCACACGTTTTACCACTAATGAAACTCATTTATCGGGTATAACTGTGGATGGCACACTGTTGTGGAATGGCTAAACAAATAATATATTGCAAAAAATGGGTCGGAGTATAGGAATAATTAGACACTGTAAGAAATGTGTTCCCCAGTGGTTGACCACGCTGTTAATTCAGTCATTAGTCTGATCTCATATGGATTAGGCCTCAGCTGTTTGGTCAAATACTAATGAAAATAATTTACACAAATTGCAAGTCGCACAGAACAAAGCACAAATTGTTTTGGCTTAAACAAACAGAACTACTAGAACCACAATGTACAACAGTTTGACATGGTTAACAGTAAAATCTAGATTGAAATATTCTTTATCATTTATTCGTAACATTATAGCAACACAAACTCCAGAAATTATTCACAGAAAACTCATTTTTTGCTGATCTATATAATTATTGTACAAGACAAACCAGTGAAACACAGTGTGCTCTGCCTTTAGGCAGAACTCATCAGTTACAGCCGACTGTTTTTTATGGAGCCATGGTTGAATGGAATGGACGCCAGGGTTTGTGTGGTTGGAAAATAACAGAAAATGTTTTCAAAAGAAATTAAAACTTTTCTTGTTTACACATCAAGCATGAAATGGAAAGAGTATTGATAATATTGAACGATGTCTTATGATTTTTTTATCAAACAGCTATTGTTTGGTGAAGGAGTGCAAATATATAGAACTTGTTTTGTTTGTTAATTTATTCCCTCCGCCAGGAGGTATTGTGATCGCTTTGCTTTGTGTGTTTGTTTGTTTGTTCTCATCTTTAGTGGAAAACTCTTCCACCCATCTTTCCCAAATCTTCCCCACAGATAGGCCTAGGCCCTGGGACCAACCCAGTCCATTTTGGTCCCAGTAGGACAAAGTTCAAGGTCACAGCAAGGTCACAACATCTACAGTTTTCCATCTGTCATCATTGAGACATTTTCCAAAATTCATAAAAAATTCCAAACGACTCCGATTCTCCTCCAGTTGGATCCACCTGTAGCTTAGAACAATCTCTTGTATCTGGAACTAAATTGTCCACATCCACTGTGGAATGTGGACTCTGTGGACATTTACACTGAACACTGAAAATCCCATTTCCCACACATTTAAAATTAGAACTCAACTAATATTGATGTGAATTGAATCTAATTGGACAGACACATGACTGGGACCAGATTCAACTGTTTCTGTGTATGGAACAACCTGGAAACTGTTGGATTTAAACAGAAAGAGTGCACACTGTTCAGGGTGAAGGAGGAGGGTTGAGTTCTGAACACTTGTGTTTATTGCATTGGGCTGTTGTATATGTCCCATGTGTGTGTGGGTGTGAATGGTGTAAGATTAATGTAAATAATTAAAATTGTAATGTAATGTAGAAGAGACCCCAGGAAGAACAGCAACTGATGATCCAGTTGCTAATGGGGATCTTAATAAATGAAATGAAATAAAATGATGAACCTGTTTTCACTGCACCACTTTGGAAGGTGTTCGCTTTAATAACATGAGTTTAGTTAATGTTATTTTAACTCTTACTGTCATTCAACTGTGATTTCATTGATGACTTTATGGAATCATGGTTTGTTTTGTTAGTGTTTTTAATCTGGTTTCTCGTGGTAAATGAAGTCTTTCTGATATTATTCCTGTGTGTTCAGGTCCAAACAGACTCAGGCCGAGGCCGTGAAGCTGAAGCGGATCCAGAAGGAGCTTCAGGCTCTCGACGACATGGTGTCCAACGACATCGGCATCCTGAGAGGGAAGATCGAGCAGGCCAGCTGGGACTACAGCACCGCCAGGTAACACACACACCATCCTGGTCATAACACAAACCTTAATGGAAGTATGTTTAGGCTGCGAAATGTCCTAAATGCAGGAGTATCTGCTTAAAGTTTGTCTGTATTATTTTTTTAAAATATCTTTTTATTTCACAAAAGAAAATCATCCAGATACAGTACAAACATAGTGATACTGGGTCTTACTTTTTGCAGTTCTCCTTTGTGCACTCTTCCCACCCCCCACCCCTAAAGGAATAAACCAACTAAACACACTCAAAAATAACAAGCCAAAAACCTAAAAGTCTGAATAATTTAAAAAATAAATAATAATTATCATCATCATTATCATCACAATAATAACAGTAATAAGGGTAAGAACATAAGCATGAGCATAGTGCTGCATGCTGTCACATAAATAGCAGTAACAGGGCAGTATTCATGACGTACAAACTCAAACTGTCTCCATACCAGAAAGTACGGTGACCAAAATTCATTAAAGACATGACCATGATTATATTTCTCCAAAGTCAGTTTTTCTAAAGATGAAAAAGGAGACAGCTGATCATGGAAAATCTTAAAAGTTGGAGGGGAGTCATTCTTCCAAAAATAAAAGTGTGTATTTCTTTGCAAAGTAAGTGATCAAAATTAGTATCTTGCATTTTTTTATGATCTAACTGTAAATTATGTCATTTAATATAAACTGCTGCTTAAATCAAGTTGCAAGTCCAAGACCGATTGAGTGAAAGAGTGAATTGAGCTCCAATAACTTTTTCAAAGGTGGCAGACCCAGAACATGTGCATGAACGTTCCCTTCCCTCTTTTTGCATCTATGGCACACTAATGACATATCCCATAATATTCTATGCATTATTATTTGTCTGTATTTAACCCTTTCATGCATGAATTATGATTACTTAAATCAAGATATTTTTTTTTCCTTGAATGTTTTTATGCCTCTTTAGACATGACAAAACAATATGTTTGATACTTTTTTAGGAATCTGTTTTTCATAGAGTTACAAAAATGTCCACTCAGCTGGACACCATGCTTTTCATTTTTGAAGCAAGAAAGTGTATTTACTGACACTAGCAACGTTGTACCCGTGGTGCCATTGTACGATAGCATGAGAGGCTAAAATCTCCCAGCATGCCTCACAACATTTGAATACAGATATAAAATTGTGCCTAGTAGATCGGCAGGTCATATTTCTATTCATTTGGTGAGTTTGGCGGAGGTCGGTCCTGTGAAGGCTGAGGAAAACCTGTACAAACGCCCCCCTGTGCTGCAACAACAGGACATGGATCAGATGGTGGACGGACACAGAAACGTGTATTATATAGTAGGGTACTGTGTGAAAACTAGGAAATAAAATCATTGTTAATGCTGTGAATCTGATGTTTCCTCACATTTTAACATACTGTAATACTAGTTATTACTCAGACAGATAATATGCAACAAAAAAAACAACTTTGTATTTTAAAAGAAATTGAAATTACAGTCTAAAAACAATTAGCAATTGATTTACACATATTGTTACTGCAGATCAAGTTTAGCAAAAACAGGATCAGTAATGGTATGAATTGTAACGTATGGGGTGTTGCATAAGTGTCCACTATGTTGGTTGATATGAAAGTAAAACAACAAAATCCATGAATATACAAGAGAACAGCTGGAGAAGAACTGTCCACTGGAGTGACCAGTATGCATGAAAGGGTTAATGTTCGGTACTTTGTTCAAGTGAACTGAACCCTAAACATTTGGAAGTTTAGACATAAATGCATCAGACAAACAGACAGTGGCTGTTGTAAAACCCACCGTCACCACATGTTGTATTCGCACCAGGACAGAAAACAGACTAAAGTTTCACCGTTCTGTCGGAGGTTGAACTTTTAGGGGTACACTGTCACCGGCCCATGACTGAATCACATGACATTTTCAACATGTTGTAGCGTCACAAGTCGATCACGTAGACCACGGGGGACAACTGCATTGAAAAGTGCGGACTTGAAACACTCTCCCACTTTTTATTTGATGTTGATTAGGGCTGTGTCTCAGCAAGAGTCTGGCGATACAATACAAATCACAATACTAGGATCACAATACAATATATCGCGATATATCACGATACTGTTAACAAGGCGATATTTTTTGTTTGGTTTCTTTTTCTAAAAGGTTATTTCTTACTATCTTTCTTAACTTATAGTGCATTATTTAGATTAATAAAGTTTTAACATGTGGCTTTACCAGTACAAAAAACACTCACATAAATAAATAATGTTTTACAGACACTACAGTTTAAGTTTCTGCTTAAATGTTCGTATTCTATTGCGAAAAGAATGCATAGTTTTCAGTCCCTAATCATCCAACATCAGAACATTTTTGTGCGTTCCCAATAAAAAAAACAAAGAATTGTCTCTTTCAGACAGTAAAAAGTGCTTTTAGGATGCTTGAATTAATCCATTATTCAACAAAACTGCATTATCAATTTCAATAAACTACATTTATGACCTGCAATATCACAGTAGTACTTGTGTAGTAAACAAACAACAGAACAAAATAACCATGTGACTATAGAAATAAAAGAGTTTTAAAAACAAAACCTTCACAATATCTGCATTTGAATAAATACCTAAAAACTTTTAATATCGATACAGTATTGTGAAATGAAATATTGCGATGTATTGCAGAACCGATATTTTCTTACACCCCTAATGTTGATCGAGCAAATACAACTGGAGATATGAGGTTTTGAAACCGGAGCAAACAAACGTGAATGAAAGTATTAAACTGAGGTGGGGGGGTTAGATTTCTGACCATATCTACGTCATTTTGTCCTTTTTCAAAACGGAAAAAAACCGTCCAAATGTGCAGATTCTAATCCACAGACGGCATTAGCATTACAGGTAAGGGGTGAGGATGACCCCCACCTGAACTGGATTTGGAACACAGGAGGAAGAGGGGGGTGAGAAAACGCTGATGCAAAAGATATACTGTTACGCAGTATTTTTCAACCTTGGGGTTCGGGACCCACGTAGGGTCGCCTGGGATTCAAATGGGGTCGCCTGAAATTTCTAGTAATTGATTAAAAAATGTTTTGTTGTTAATGTAATACTTCATAATTTAACTCTTTTTTTTGCACTAAAACAAAGACAAAAAATTTGGATTTGTCATTATTTAAGGCATAATGTCAATTATTTTTTCACATTAAACTAAGAATAAAATGTAAAGGATGTTAGGACTTGCACACAAGATGGGACAAATTACGGAAAAACAACATAAAGTATCAGCATTTTTATGTAGACACTTGAATAATAAACCTGGACATAAACAGGGGTCTGAAAACTGAACGACCCCACAGTGAACGGTGAACCTGCCCCGGATCACGGAAACCAGGAGTCCAGAATGGTCTGGATATTTTAGAAAAGTCATGGAATGCAACTGGTAGGACTGTTCTCAGATCAGAATATGTCAACGGCTTCTCTGGATGTAAAAATCGACTGTAAAGTCACATTTTAGAACTGACATTTAAAACATGTTCTTCAGGGGGAACTTGACCTTTGACCCCACCAGAGGGTCCACATGTCCATCTGTGTTTCAACCCTGATGAGTGTTTACATCCATGAATTTTATCTGTAACGAAATTCATGAAACGAGAGAGAAATGTCTATATGAGAAATGTCCAAAAAAAAATAAATAATAAATAAATAAATAAATATATATATTAATATATATATATATATATAGATATATATATATATATATATATATATATATATTTTTTTTTTTTTTTTTTTTTTTTTTTTTTTTTTTTTTGGGAAAATAAAATACTTTACAACAGAGTAAAACTAAAAAAACAACTAAGCACATTTGTATATTATGTCTGAAAAATCAGCAATGGTAAAACTTGAGATTTAACAACATTTTCTATACAAGTTCTCCGACTTCCCCTTTTCTTTATTTTTACCTCCGCCAAGGAGGTTATGTTTTTTGCCAGGGTTGTTTGTTTGTCTGTTTGTTGTTTGTTTGTCTGTCCGTTAGTGTGCAACATAACTCAAAAAGTTATGGACAAATTTGGATGAAATTTCAGGGTTTGTTGGAAATGGGATAAGGAAGAAATGATTAAATTTTGGTGGTGATCGGGGGTGGGGGGGCCCACGGGGGGGGCCACTGATCAGCCTTGGCGGAGGTCTGCGCTCTCCAAGTGCTTCTAGTTTTGTTATATTTTGTTAAATAACATACATTAGAACAAAAACATGTCACATTTCCCCTTATTTTCACTATTCTTATTTCAAAATCCACAGAAGTTTCAACTCCTTTACATTCAACCAGTACAAATAGAACTTAAGTTTAATCGGGCCTCAATACACAGGAAAAATTACTGAGCATTTTTTCCAGAATCAAAATTATTTTCCTCAAAAGAATAAATTTAACTCTATATTGAGTAAATTTGGCTCTACATTTAGTTTGGAGAGCTCTACCCAACAAGTAACTGTAACTCTTTTTAGAGAGGGACCAAATGTTCCTGGGTAGAGTCAATTTTACTCAATTTGAGTAAATTTAACTCAGGCAAAGTCCTGTGTAGGGTGGTATATATACAGTCCATTTTAACCATGAATGGTCCATAGTTTTATATCAGTTTGTGGAGGGTCAGAGTACTTCCTATCTAGGGATGAGAAGTGATAAGGATTTATGATTCCAATTCCATTATCATTTTGCTTATTGATCCGATTCTCTTATCGATTCTCATTGGTGAGGGAATAAAGAGTACAAACAGGTGTGTTTGCCATGAACTGTCTTTTATATTCCATCTGCAGAGAAAATAGAACATATACAGTATGAACAAAATAAGAACAGATGACACTGGCCCAGCCCAGTTCCGGGGGGGGGGGGGGGTACAGTGAAAGCTATGACACTTTACTAATTCCTCTATTGCCGCATTTCTACTGTGTGGTCCTGGTCTCTGGCCCTGGTCTCCGGTTCAGGACTCTGGTTTTGGTCCTGGTCTCTGGCCCTGGTCTCCGGTTCAGGACTCTGGTTCAGGACTCTGGTTTTGGTCTCTGGCCCTGGTCTCCGGTTCAGGACTCTGGTTTTGGTCCTGGTCTCTGGCCCTGGTCTCCGGTTCAGGACTCTGGTTTTGGTCCTGGTCTCTGGCCCTGGTCTCCGGTTCAGGTCTCTGGTTTTGGTCCTGGTCTCTGGCCCTGGTCTCCGGTTCAGGACTCTGGTTTTGGTCCTGGTCTCTGGCCCTGGTCCTCCGGTTCAGGACTCTGGTTTTGGTCCTGGTCTCTGGCCCTGGTCTCCGTTCAGGACTCTGGTTTGGTCCTGGGCTCTGCCCTGGTCTCCGGTTCAGGACTCTGGTTTGGGTCCTGGTCTCTGGCCCTGGTCTCCGTTCAGGACTCTGGTTCAGGACTCTGGTTTTGGTCTCTGCCCTGGTCTCCGTTCAGGACTCTGTTTTGGTCCTGGTCTCTGGCCCTGGTCTCTCCGGTTCAGGAATCTGGTTTTGGTCCTGGTCTCTGGCCCTGGTCTCCGGTTCAGGACTCTGGTTTTGGTCCTGGTCTCTGGCCCTGGTCTCCGTTCAGGACTCTGGTTTTGGTCCTGGTCTCTGGCCCTGGTCTCCGGTTCAGTACTCTGGTTTTGGTCCTGTTCTCTGGCCCTGGTCTCCGGTTCAGGACTCGGGTTTTGGTCCTGGTCTCTGGCCCATGGTCTCCGGTTCAGGACTCTGGTTTTGGTACTGTCTCTGGCCCCTGGTCTCCGGTTCAGGACATCTGGTTTTGGTCCTGGTCCTCTGGCCCTGGTCTCTGATTCTGTACTTGGGTCCTGGTCTGTGGTGCTGTACTCGGATCCTGATCTGTGGTTCTGGTCTCTTGCTCTGGTCTCTGGTCCTGGTTCTGGTCTCTGGTCCTGGTTCTGACCCAGCCCTCACCGGTCCTCTGCTCTGTTTGGATTCTGCAGATTTATTCACTAGTTGTGATCACACCACAGTACAACAAAAGCCTGGAGGTGAAATGTTTGACATCTGGTCCTGGTCCCGGTCCTGGTCCTGGTCATGTGGTGTTGTGTTTCTCACAGTTAAACCAACATTTGTGTGTCGAACATCATGGGGGCTGTTCCGTGGCCCTGTTTCTGCCAACAGAACCGACTTTATGAAACATTAACTCATTGAGTTGAACCCAAGGTTTAAGACGCGCATGTCGTTCAGAACCAGAACATAGTGCGTCTACACATGGTTTTAGTCCAAACAGAACTGGACCCACATTGGATCTGTGTGTTTGTGTCATCGTCGGGTTCATCAGCTCATTAGTTTGACAATAAATCAATAATCAGCAGTGTTTAAAACCTCAAAGAACAGCCTGAAATCTTCCCTTCACTTCAGCCTCTGGACCCAAAACCACCGGGTCTCGGGTTTCAGAACACGTTTCTCACTTATTTACTTAATAAATTTAACAAAAACAAGTTCAGAGCTGTGAAACTGTTCCAGATGCAGTTCTGCAGTTACAGTTCTAAACCTCAGAAACACTGATAGTAAAGGGAAAATAAAAACATGACGGATCCAGCTTTTGGATTGTGTTTCTGTCCATGCTTTTATGGAGTCATGAATCATCTGGACTCGACATTAACGGCGTCCTGCGACCACAGCTTTGGCTTTAATCCATCAGTCATGTGGTTAAAATCATTGTTAACCGCGTTGTTACATTATTAAACCTGATGTTAATTTCTGCTCAGATGGAGTTCAACTTCAATAAGATGAAAATGGTAAGAATTCTCACTCCATGAATTAATATTATTATGTGAAACTACAAACACTTTGGAATGATTGATTTTTTTTTTTTTTTATGTCATTTAAATAAAGTAAATAGGGGCTCTAATACTAAACCTGAGTGAATTTAATTTTCATTTTCCTCTTTGTTTTTTTAGTCCAACGCCCAAAGGTCTGATGGACTATTGGATCAGTTATCGTCCGTCCGTCATCCGTAAACAATTTTTCTAGAATCTTCTTCTCCAAAACGTCTGACAGAATGACTTTAATGTTTGTTGTGGAACATCTTTGGGGTAGGGATGTAACGATTACCAGTATAATGATAAACCACAGTAAAATTGCAGACGGTTAGTGTTACCGTTTAAATTCTAATTCTCATGATAACCATGTTTGATTCCACACTGTTAGGAGAAAAAAAACTCCTATGTAAAGATCTGCTTTTATGTCAAATATTTAAGTATAGTTTGAATTTATTACTATTTTAATTTTCTATACCTAATATTTGGAACCAATATTCACTTTAAAGTCTTTGAAAAGGTTCGTTAAGCATCTGTGTGTTATTTATGCAATAAATTATTTACATTTTCAAATCAGATTTTATATTTTTTGTGTTTTTGTCCTTTTGTGTTTTTATAGTAGGTTAAAGTGAAAAAATAATAGACAGATGATATAGATGAAGTTGTGCTGAAAAAACAGATCCAAAACATGGGTATAGTAAACATGTGTTTATATAGTGTATATAAAGGCCAAATCAAAAGGACTGAAAAAATGGACAAAATAGGCTCAGACCACTAAGGGTTAATATTTGAATGTTTCTGACACAGAAGGGACATTGTGACAGTTATTTAATTTGTTTTTTTTTTGTTGTTATTTTTTTTCCAAATACCTCTTGGTTAAATTATTTCAGTGTGTGTATCAGTACTTTCTGAACATTTTGAGCACCATTTCAATAATACCGCGATAATGATAATAACTGTGATAATTTTGGTCACAATAACCGTGATATGAAATTTTCACATGGTTCCATCCATACTTTGGGGTATGGTCTACCAGTTTGCTAAAACAAAAAGGGGGAATATTGATTTTGGAATTTTTATGAAAACAGTTGAAGATAGTGAGGTAATTAACTATGTGCAATCGATAAGGAGTCACATGGGTTTTCATTTGGTGCATGACCTTTGAACTTCAGTGACCTTCAAAGGGTCAAACGAATGTCAATTAATGGTCTTTAAATCTGCCGTTGATCTTATTTTTAATTTACTGGACTGAAGTCTTCATCAGTTCCATTTGAATCCAAGCCTGGACTGAATCAGTACCACGTTCCACCAGTAGAGGTCGACTCAGCAAGACGCTCCCAGGTGGAACTGAATGACACGTCCACCAGCGGCGCTAATGCTCCTCTGAGCTGCTTTAATAACCTCCACAAACGCGAAATAATGAGTAGAATCATCAGGAGTGTTTCAGCTCTGATAAAGTCCGAACCTCGGTCTGGATTCAAGAATTTCAGTTTGTCCAGATCAAGGTTCTAATAGTTTTGGATTTTTCATTATAGTTTAGTTTTATTTAGTTTTAACTTTTTTTTCTCTAATTCAGTTTTAATTAGTTTTTAGAGCAGGTTTGCTAGTTTTTATTTTCATTTTTTTTTTAAATGCTTAGTTTTAGTTTAGTTTTTTCATTATCTTTTATCTTTTTTCGCTGTCGTATTCAAATAAATCCCAGACAGGACTCTTCTGCTTTCTCCCAACTTTAGTCTCCATGTTTCCACGTAGAGTGGGGACCAGAAGACGACTGGAAACCACAAGTGAACACAAGTGACGGAGCAAAAAGTGTCGTATGTTGACGCTAGCTAAAATTGCTAGAGCGAAATAAATTGATTTCGTATCAATCCGACACTGACAAAGATGAAAACGAAGGGAATTTTATCCATAATTTTGTACGTTTTAGTTAGTTTTGTAAACACACAATACAGTTTCAGTTAGTTATCGTTTTTTTCTTTTAATTATAGTTTTTATTTATTTCAGTTAATGAAAATGTTTTTACAATTCTAGTTTTCATCATTTCATTAGTTTTCGTTTATAATCTAGCAATAGAGTTGTCTTTTTTAATTTCGTTGTACATATATGTGACAATAAAAGCATTCTATTCTATTCTATTTCTATTTCTATGTTTGTTTGATCAGATTGAAAATGCTTCGTACTTTAAAACCAGATCACACATATCTTCACTTGGTGTCAGTAATTCTTATTTTAATGTTCAAGTGGGCCTTAAAGAAAAGTTAAAACTGTTTCCTAATGGTTTTAGATTCTTTTCATGAATCTGCACTGAGTCTATATTTAATATATTTTAATGAACTGTCAAAATAATGAATGTAAACAAGAGAAAACCTTCACCTTTACTGAACTGGACCACATGTTTTTGCCTTTTTTATTCTCGAAAAATAAAAAAAATGAACAATAAAAGTCAGAATTTCATATGTTTTGACGGTTTTATGAAGTAATAAATAGTTTCAGGTCAACATTAACACTTTTCTATCTGCGACTCTGACTTTAACATCTGTGGAACATGTTGATGGATTCATGTTTGACCTGATTTTCATCTTTATTTTCATGTTTATTGAATGAATGAGACAGTGTTGGTCTGGGATGAGTCTGTAGACGTTCAGTCAGCTGAAGTGACTAAAACATCTGACTGGTTTTTGTCGCAGAAAACGCTACGAGAAGGCGGAGGCCGAGTACGTGGCGGCGAAACTGGACCTGCACAGGAGGACGGAGGTGAAGGAGCAGCTGACGGAGCATCTGTGCGCCATCATCCAACAGAACGAGCTGAGGAAAGCCCACAAACTGGAGGAGCTGATGGAGCAGCTGCAGCTCCAGGCCCACGAAGAGGAGCAGGAGGAGGAGGAGGTGAAGAGGAGGACCAAGGAGGAGGAGGTGAAGTGGAGGACCAAGGAGCATGAGGAGAAGCAGGGGAACGGAGCGCCGGCCAATCAGGAGGAGGCGCCGCACTCCAACACAGACGGTACCAACACAGACCAACAGACAGCGACGGCAAAACCTGAGACTGACGGCGAGGAAGACGGTGGAAAACGGAGTTCAGAGTGAAGCGGTGGTTTCCTGATGAGCGGGAGGAGGTTCACCACAACGCCAAAGAGAACAGAACCAACGCAGCAGGTGGTGGTACGGTAGAAGAACACAACGTGTACCCACAGGGGGTTCACCAGGACCCGGGGCTTCACCGGGATAGGGGTCTTCACAGGACTTGGTTCTCTATACATGAGTAACGGGGGTGTCAATAGATAACAGGGTTCTCCATGGGTCCATGGGTAACGGTAGGGTCTCCATGGGTAACGGGGGTGTCCCATCTTCAGAACAGAATCAGATTTACTTCATATATAAACAAAACTCCTCGTACATCAAACAAAAAACACTAAATTAAACTGAAAACGAATTAACCAGGTCATCACAAACACAACAGATAAACTTTAACTTTATTTAAACTTTATTTATCTGTATTAACCAGGTAGGTCAGTGGAGAACCAGTTCTTATTTATTTATTTCTAATGACGACCTGACCTAGAACCAAACTCGACTATTTATATGAAGTTGGACCACATGGTTTTTCACCTGTGACCATGTTAAGGTTCGGTCCTGGTCCCAGTCCTGGTCCTGGTCCCGGCCTGGTCCCGGTCCCGGTCTCCCAGTCTGACGTGTTTGATGTTTCAGCTTCATTTTCAGTACTCAGATCTGGTTTCATGAGGCTTCAGGTTCAATCAGAGTAAAACAGGACGTGGGTTCAGTTTGTGGATGTCGGAGCTGACGGACGGACGGACATGTTTGTGTTTGTTTTTAATTTGTGTGTTTGTTTGTGTTTGTTTTTATTTGTGTGTTTGTTTGTGTTTGGTTCCTCTGCTGGTTCTCAGTAACCTGACAGAACCTTGAAGACGCCTCATGCTTTAACTCCTGGAAACAGATCAACACACGTCTGTAACTGATCAAAATAAATCTGCTCATTAGTTTCAGGAGAAATCGACCTAACCGTCGTGTGTTTAAAACGTCCAAAACACCTAAATGTTCACTTTACAACAGAAAAAAACCCACTGAATTCTCATATTTCAGAAGCTGCAACTTTTCATTTCTTCCCTTAAAAAACTCCTGCAGGTCTTTGAGCGGTGGATAATATGGATGAATTCACCAGAGCCTGAAACCCAAACCAGCCCAGATTATGTTTCTGCAAAAACACATTAACAGGCGGATGAAAGTAAAACTGTCACATCAGACCAAACCTGATCATACGGCCCTGGGTTAATAATCAGGACTGTAAGATGATTTAAACAGATGGTTATTTATTGTTTTAAATTATTTGTAAAAGACTAAATAAGATCCAACTCCAAGCTGCAGACTCTGAACCATCTGACGTCATATTCAACCAAATGAAAAACATCCTGGATGTGAATCAAGTCCTGATATTTCAGGTTTTAGTTGGTGTCTAATCTACGGGTGTTGACGGTAATGTTCACCGTGGTCTGTGGTGAAACCTCTGACCTCTGCAGGACTGGGCCCATCCCTAAAACCACCATAGAAACAGTTTGTGGTCGAACGCTGAGGGATGGGGGCTGTCTACTTCCTGGACTCATGTTGGGATGGGGCTGTTTACTTCCTGAATTTAGGAAGGATGGGACATCTACTACCTAGACTCCTGATGGATGTATATGTCTACTTCCTGGACTCCTGAGTGATGAAGCTGTGTACTTCTTGGACTTGTAAGTGATGGGGCTGTGTACTTCCTGGACTCATGTTGGTTGGCGCTGTCTACTTCCTGTATTTCAAGAGGGATGGGGCTAGTACTTCTGAGACTTGTGTGGGATGGGCTGTTTACGTCCTAATTTAGGAAGGATGGAGCTGTCTACTACCTGGACTCCTGATGGCTGGATATGTCTACTTTCTGGACTAATGTGGTATGGGACTGTTTACTTTCCTGTATTCAGGCAGAATGGGGCTATCTACTTCCTGGATTTGTGTGGGATGGGCTATTTACCTCCTGATTGAGGGAGGATGGGTTCTGTCTACTACCTGGACTCCTGATGGATGGATATGTCTACTTTCTGGACTCCTGAGTAATGGAAGCTGTCTACTCCCTGGACTCGTGAGTGATGAAGCTGTGTACTTCTAGGACTCGTAAGTGAGGGGGCTGTGTACTTCCTGAGCATTAATCTTGGTCTTTTTCAGGATGGAACGCTGTCATGTGTTGTATGAAGGCGTCTCGTGTTTCTCAAAGCCGGGCCTCCGCCGCCGTAAGCCGTCCCCGCTCATGTATGTTACAGATGCATTTATTTGTCTCTGCAGCTCATGGAACAAGGTGTCAGATATAATATATGACACTAATCTAATGCAAACGCTGGCTCTGTGCACGGCCGAGCGGAGGATGAAGATCTTTAAAGGGACTGTCTTAAAGGGTGAGAACACTAATATTTTACACAAATAAAGGAGCAAAAGAGCAGCTTTTCAGAGAACGCTGTGATTCTTTTAGGGGTAAGATGATCCTCGGCGCTGAGGAAACTCTGTGGTCGGTTGTAAAGTGTTTGTGTAAGAGCTGTGAGACGTTTACGGTCACACGTGTTCGTCTGAAGGTGAAGCCGTAAAAGCAGCGCTGCCGACGAACCAAGCTTCAACAAAGAAAAAACCAGCGGCGTCGTGTCTGTTCGGACTCGGGACACGTTTGATGTTCCTTCACACGTTTAACAAACCAGCGCTTTTACTGCAGGACTGGGGTCCGGTCCTGGTCCGAGGTGGTTCTGCTGCAGCTCCGGACCAGAACCAGAACCACCATTGTATAAACAAAAAAAAAAAAAAAAAAAAAGGTAATATTCCGGCAGCAGGGGTGCCAAAAAAATACTGTTACATAATGGAATTTAAACATCTCATAAAATGCAGTAATTTTCCATAATTCAAATACAGTTTTTTGCCCTAAATTTATGTGAGATTTTTTCATATTTTTTTGACTTTTTAATATTTAATAAAGAATATTTACAGGGTGGGGAAGCAAAATGTACAATATTTTGAGGCAGGGATTGAAAGACCGTGTATGACCAATTAGTTTATTGAAAGTCATGAGAATTTATTTACCACAAGAAAATGTCCATAATAGAAAATGTTTTTTATTCTATGTGTCCTCCTTCTTTCTCAATAACTGCCTTCACACGCTTCCTGAAACTTGTGCCAAGTGTTCCTCAAATATTGGGGTGACAACTTCTCCCATTCTTCTTTAATAGTATCTTCCAGACTTTCTGGTAATAGTTTGCTCATAGTCATTCTCTTCTTTCCATTAGAAACAGTCTTTATGGACACTCCAACTATTTCTGAAATCTCCTTTGGTGTGACGAGTGCATTCAGCAAATCACACACTCTTTGACGTTTGCTTTCCTGATTACTCATATGGGCAAAAGTTTGTGAAAAGGTATGGATAATAGTGTTAGGTATGATTATGACATCAGTATATGTTTGGGTTCAAAACAACTGACGTAGTGCCTGCTGAGAAAAACAACTAAATGTTCAGTGTACATTTTGCTTCCCCACCCTGTATATATATTAAAACAATCCAATTCCCTATAAATATATAAATAAATCATTTTCAGTCAGACTCAGTTGTCCAATCCACTGATAAAAACTGTATTTGGACAGTTTATCAGTGCTTATACATGTTATACATTCACAAAAATACATTTGTTCAACATTTTTGTTGTGAAACCTCCTGTAATTACACAAGATATTTGTCAATGAACAAACAAGTCTGGTTCAACTGACAGAACTAATACTTCTGTTACCGTTAATTGTCAGTAATTTTATCTGGTTTTATTATTCTTTTTTTTTTTACAGTATTAAACTTTAAATTAACAGTTTAATCTCATAAATAGAAAAGAAATATTTGTGAAATTACGACACATTTGCAAATGTATTTTAACTGTATTTTTCTGTGAAAAAAGAAAAATGTCTTTTAAAAAATGTAAATTTTCTGGTTCTTCACAGTTCCAGTTTTTTCCTGTTATTTTCCATTTGACATGTAAAATCACAGGCTGTTTTTGTCATTTCATTGATATTTTCCTGTATCTTAAAAATACAGGAAAAATCTGTGAAATCAATAGTGAAAATTCTGTTAAATTATAGATTTTTTTTTTTTTTACAGTGCAGAACCACCACTCAAATCACACCCTGGTTTACCCTGCCACGGTCACATGACCCGTTAAAACCCACCCATGTTTGACTGGATTTTATTTAATTTCCTGTTTTTATTTGTTCTTTAATCAACAAACACTTAAACTGACCCGCAGAAGGTCTGTTCCAGAACCTTGGGATGGATTTGTGAAATGCAACAATTACACTTTAGATATTAACATTCTTTTATAATCAGGGGTCAAATATAACAAAATAAAAAGGGGTAAAATACGATCATAATAAGCTATAAATAATGACAAATCCAAATTTTTCTCTTTGTTTAGTTTAAAATTAAATTACATGTTTACATTTACAAACTATGCTTTCACAAAATGTGAATAATGTGAACAATATAAAAAAATAAATGTAATTATACTAATATCTGTCTGTTATTGAATGTTTGGTGTATTTGTAGATCCACTGTGATCTGTACGTTATGAACATGTGTAAATGATAAACTGAGGCAGAATATTAAAAAAAACTGCACTTATTTTTCTTATTAAATATCTTTTTTTGTGATTGTTCATGTTATTCACATTTTTTAAAGGATAGTTTGTAAATGTAAATGTTTTCATCATGTAATCGTACTTTTTTTCCACCTTAAAACAGAAAGAAAAGCTTGTTGACATGATTTATATGATTATTATTTTACTGGTCTGGTCTTGGACCTGAACTAAAATGAGTTGAACTGACAAATGGATCATTTCATCTGAGCCGACGTTAAAAATATCACCATAATTGCCATCGGTGGTAAACAGCCCATCAGACCATTTCAATCTGTTCCATAATAAAGACACGATCACTGATGAAATAATCACATGTTGAAAATCAGAAAAACAAACCAAACCTCTGATTATTTCACACTTTAAAATCACACATGAACGTTTATCGGTAAAAGCAGCTCCGTTTTTTCACCAACTGGAACTAAGTCTGTCCAAATAAAACTTTGATCAGGTTTAGATTAGATTAGATTTAGATTAAACGACTTCATTAACGTCAACAAACGATCATCACATCTCATCTACATGGAACTGATGAAAACACTTTAAAATGAAAGAGGTTTATTTAAAATCTGATGACTGATCAATTACAGTAAATTATTAAAAACACATTCATTTATATTAATAAAGGCAGTAACAAGTGTTAACTCACTGTTAATTAACCTTTAATTAATGTGTCCAGTTCATCTTTAAACTTTTAAGTATGTAAATAAATACATCAGTCAACATGAAAATAATAAATGATAAACTGTTAGCCATTGTTTTATATTGCATTAATTAATGTAAATAAACTAATAACAGGTGAATAATGTTGCAATAATCAATCATTTACAATAAAGACACATTAATTAATGCAGTAATAAACCTTAATAACAGCAGGTTAATCCTTATTTGATGAACATGTTTAATGTGTTCACTGAGGGATGAATGTTAATTAATCCAGTAATAATCATTAATTAAATCTGGACTAAGGGATCGTCCAATCATTTCACAGCTTTTATTAAAACACTTTAAGTTCACATAATTGTTTGACTGATAACAAACATATTTATTTTAATTTATGACTCCGATTAAAATTAAACCATCAATAAATGTGTAGACTTTACTTATAGTTCATTATATTGATTATTGCTTAAAACTGATGAATGTATTAAATCCTCTTTATAAAGTTAAACATGTTAATGAGTGTTTAAACATGAACACATTAAATGATAATTACACACATTCAGCTAAATAACTGTTAATTACTGTATTAATGACTGGTTTGTTATGTTTGTGTGTGTGTGTTTTTGAAGTAGAATCAGATCATGAGGTTTTATTCTCAGTGTTTGTCCTGAATCAATAAATCAATAATTTAATGATCAGTTCTGATAAATCTAACAATAAATAAAAAATAAAAAGAGTCTTTAAACATGAACAACATTAATTCATTAATAATTAAAATTCAGTTGATATAAATACAGGAGCTGCAGTGTTTTTACTCTGATATTCATACTTTTACTGCAGTTTTATGACAGAAATATTACATTTAGAACAAACTTTCTATTTGTACTTCTGTTATAATGTGTAACTTTACTTCCATCCGAGTATTTTTACTGCATCTGAGTCCTGGTCTGAGTCCTGGTCTGAGTCCTGGTCTTAGACCTGGTCTTAGACCTGGTCTTAGACCTGGTCTGAGTCCGACTCCACATGTTCAGCATCAGTGAAAAACAATTACACAACAAAACAAAACAAAAGGAAGACAAAGGAACGCGCGCGCTGTGCGTCTTGACGCACGGGCACGCGTCCACCCGGATCCGTGCCGTTCTGTCCCGGTTCGTCCCGGTTCAACCAGTCCTTTCGCGCTCTGCGTTTCCGCGGAGGTTTGTGAAGTTTGGTGTGATTTATGAGTCCCACACAGACCCCGAAACCGGATCAGAGCCGGACCCGGACCCGGAGCGGAGGATTAGAAGGAGCAAAAAAAAAAAAAAAAAAAGAAAAGAAAGAAAAAGAAAAGAAAAAGAAAAGTCATGTTTGGTGGAAAAACTCAAAAATGGAGACGAACAAAAACATCCAGAAGAAAAAGAAGAAATGAGAACTTTAAGACCGAGGAGGACCCAGAACCAGAACTCAGATGGACCAGAAGAACCGGACCAGATCTTCCATAGACTTAAACCTGATTCCGAAGCCGTGCCAGTCCAGCTAACCCGGGTTAAATAGTGACTGATGGACTGTCGTTCCCTTTGGTTTTTGTGCGTGTTTTTGCTTTTAATGAACCTCTGTGCGGTGAATTAATGCGGCTGCGTAAAGTGCGTAAAGTGCGCGTGTTGCGTTAATGAGGAGCAGATTGAACCGAAACAAAAGAACTCATTAAAGAAAAGAAAAAAGAAGAAGAAAAAGAAGAAGAAGCATTTGATCAAACAGCTGCGATTCATTTACACACAATAAAAGTAAAAACTACCGAACAGCCTGAAACTGAACAGACAGTTTCTGCACAAACACACAACTGTTTATTCACTTTCATTCAACACTTTTATGTCTCATCCATTCACGTTTATTTGTCACATTCAATAAAACGCATTAATTTTACACATGCGTGAATTTAAAAACATCATCTACGCGTTAAAATCAGGTTTAATGTGAACAAACCTGCAGCATTTGTGCAGATTTTTGATCCGCTCTTCCGCATTTATTCAGATTTTCTGCCTGTTTCATCATGAATTAAAATCTAAAATCATAATTCGCAATTAAATCCAATAAAACGACCAGTCATGTTTTATTATTTCTATAAAATCAGACTGAACTGAGACTCTGACTTTAAATAACTGACCTGTTTTTATTCCATTAAACCTTTAAAATCATTTCACTGCAGCTTCACTCCTTATTTATTCATTTATTTATTTATTTTATTACATTTGTACAGAATTTATGTTATTTCATTAAAACTAAATAATTTCATTCCAACATTTGGACAGTATTTAATCTGTGAACGCAATAATAAACCAGTTCACTTTATAAAAACAGAAAATAAAATATTAAACATCAAATAAGAAAAGCTGAGTTTTATTGACCCTGAATAAAAAACAAATGAATAAAAAATATACAGTTATTTAATGTTTGGTTTTTACATTTAACTAAACAGAAAATAGATCAAATCTTAAAAAGTGCAGGCCTATTTAAGGATTTTGGAAAAAAAAAAAAAAAATGACCCGTGTCACTGGAGCCGCTTGTTTAAATGTTTAACAGGAAATAATTAAAATGATTAAAAAAAAAAAACAAAAAACAAATAAATAAGATCACAGAATAAAAAACAACAAACGCATTGAATGTGATGAAAAGTTTTCAGACACGAAATGATGTTTGATTCTAGAGTCACATGGAAATATTAGAACAAATACAATAAAATAAAATAAAAGAGAGAGAGAAACAACGGGTCCCAGACGGAAACAGAATCCAGATCAAACTGGGATGAAAACAAGAAAAAAAAAAAAAGAAAGAAAGAAAAAGAAAAAACGCGTCAAATTAAATTTTAATTCAGTGTTTTTAATCCAGAAACGAGTCAAACGTTTCTATAAATAAATAAATAAATCTGTTTCTGTTTTAACCTCCGTTAACAAACCCCCCCCCCCCCCCGGTCCGAGGCCGAACCGGACCGCCGGACCTGCGCCATCTGGATCCCGGCGCAGAGCCGACTGACGGGGCCGAGTGGTCCCGGTTAGAGTCAGCCCCGGAGCCGGGACCACAGACCGGTACCACCAAACCGGCACCCGGACCCGAATCCTCAGGCGGTCTGAACCGGTTCTGAAGGAGACCCAGTTCTGAGTCTGAACCTGAATCCAAAGCCTGATTTACTGTCAGATCCGGTTTAAAACCCGAGGATCCGGATCCGGTCCGACCCCGTTCTGGTCCCGGTCCTGGTACCGGTACTGGTACTGGTTCTGGTCATTTGGATCCGAGTCCTAAATCAGACCGTCTCAGTCCAGTTGGACTTGAACCCAAATGTCATTAAACTCCTTTTATTTTGGTTTTTAATGGATCAGATTTGATTAGATTTCTTCTGATTCTTTTCCCTTGAACTGAAACTTTTAAATGTTTATCTGCTTCTAGTTTGTTTTCATCTCATTCAGGAGGAAAAATCCTCCTTAAACTGCAGAATAATTAGACATTAATGATGATACTTATGAAGAACCGGTGTAGATTTAATACTAATAATATTTCAGGTGTTTTTGTGTTAAATTTAGACATAAATCTGTAAATGACATTCATCCTTTACTGCATAATAATTAGTTTAATTTGAGAATTAATGACAGTATTATTAAGATGTTCAATAAAAGCCTGTAATGAATCCTTTTATTCTTCATCCAAACATAAAAAACACATAATTCATGAATAAACTCAAACTCTTGAGGTTTCCGAGGCCAAACCCACACATGAAGGTTGAGTTTCTGAAACCCATCAGTCAAATTCAACTGGAACCAAATCCAACAGGATGATGGTTTTTATCTGTGAACGTCTGATAAACTGTTGCATGATGGGATGGAGTTCTGACAGGAACAGATGAAGATGTTCTGAAGGTTCCTGGACTGAACAGGTTTATTTATGAGCTTTTACTCGTGTCTGCATTTGTAGGTTCAGCCCATTATTCTGAACTTGTACTGGGAAAGTCAGTGGGTTTTATTTTTTGGAGGTTTTAAGTGTGTGATCATCACAAGATTAAATCCAACACAAAACACATTCAGAAATACACTGTAAAAAAAAAAAAAAAAGGTATTATTCCAGCAGCAGGGGTGTCAAAAAAATACTGTAAAATAACAGAAAATAACCATCTCATAAAAATGCTGAATTTTTCCATAATTCAAATACAGTTTTTTGCCCTAACTTTACATGAGATTTTGCATATTTATTTGACTTTTTAATGTTTAATAAAGAATATTTACATGTATTAAAACAATCCAATTCCCTATAAATATATATATAAATAATTTTCAGTCAGACTCAGTTGTCCAATCCACTGATAAAAACTGTATTTGGACAGTTTATCAGTGCTTATACATGTTATACATTCACAAAAATACATTTATTCAACATTTTTGTTGTGAAACCTCCTGTAATTACACAAGATATTTGTCAATGAACAAACAAGTCTGGTTCAACTGACAGAACTAATACTTCTGTTACTGTTAACTGTCAGTAATTTTATCTGCTTCTATTTTTTTATTTTTTATTTTTTACAGTATTAAACTTTAAATTAACAGTTTAATCTCATGAATAGAAAAGAAATATTTGTGAAATTATGATACATTTGCAAATGTATCTTAACTGTATTTTTCTGTGAAAAAATAAAAAAAAATCTTTTAAAAAATGGAAATCTCATGCTTTGTCACAGTTCCAGTTGTTTCCTGTTCTTTTCCATTTGACATGTAAAACCACAGTCTGTTTTTGTCATTTCATTGGTATTTTCCTGGATCTGAAAAATACAGGAAAAATCTGTCAAATAAACAGTGAAAATTCTGTTAAATTAAAGATTTTTATTTTTTTTTACAGCGTAGAATGTAGAATAAAAACACAAAGGATGATGGGAAAAGAAAACAGGAGGGTTAAGTTTACAGATGAAATGCTGAAAAACCCACATGTGACAGGATGAATCAGCTGATGTGGGACGTTCGGTTTCGTACTGAGGTCCTTAACGTGACCTCAGGAGTCCTCACAGGGTCCGGAACCACAGGTTGGACCCCACATGTGGGTCCGGATCCACAGGTTGGACCCCACATGTGGGTCCGGATCCACAGGTTGGACCCCACATGTGGGTCCGGATCCACAGGTTGGACCCCACATGTGGGTCCGTCTGGGCTGTGGACTGTAAAGGGGTTCATTTCACTGATGTTTGATGGTTCATGTCACTAATAAAAACTGGACCAATCACAGGATTCCTCTGCAACGCATCACCTGTTGCCGGGTAGATGTCTGAGTCCACTGACGTGTCCAACAGGTTCTGGGTCCAGGTCCAGACTCTGACCCACTACAGACCACCACAGGTGGACGTTTGGGTGTTTAAGGGTTAAAGGTGGACGAAAGACAAAGAGAAACCAAACATTTAAACAGAACATTTGAAAGTATTGAAGGAAATAACAAAGTGTACACTGTAAAAATCTAAATCTTCAGAAGTGGATTTGCGTCATTTCTGTTCCAAACATCTGATCACATTTAAAATCAGACAGAATCACCTGAAGACGAACTGTTCACTGAGATAGAACTGATTTACAGACAGGAGATCTGCAAAATCTGACGTACACTCATCTGAACAAGAGCAGTTTCACTGGTTCCACTGGCAGATTTTTTTTCTTAATTCGAGATTTATTTATTTTTTATTCAAGATTTATTTTTTTAATTCAAGTTTTTTTTGTTTTGTTTTGGTTTTTTGCTTAATTCAAGATATTTTTGCTTAATTCGAGATTTTTTTTTTTTTTTTTTTTGCTTAATTCAAGATTTTTATTTTTTTATTTTTTACCAATACAAGATTTATTTATTTATTTATTTTTTTGCTTAATTCAACTTTTGTTTTTTGTTTTTTTGCTTAATTCAACTTTTGTTTTGTTTTTTTTTGCTTAATTCAAGATTTTTTTTGCTTAATTCAAGGAAAAAAACATCTGCCAGTGGAACCAGTGAAACTGCTCTTGTTCAGATGAGTGTACGTCACATTTTGCAGATCTGTCTGTAAATCAGTTCTATCTCAGTGAACAGTTCGTCTTCAGGTGATTCTGTCTGATTTTAAATGTGATCAGATATTTGGAACAGAAATGACACAAATCCACTGGGTCAGATGTAGACTTTTCCAGTTTGAGACAAAGAACACAGTGTTGAACTACTTCATCACTTTATGTCTGAAATGCAACTGGAAGAAGTCGAGGTTATATCGTCTTGTTCTGTAATTTTAAATAACTCATACAATCCATAAAAAAAGAACAGGTCAGAACCAAGTCACTGAAAAAAGCTGAAATTAGAACAAACACAGAAGAACACAACAGCTGGACGTCCTTTTTTAAAGCTTTTCTTTCCATCCGGGGTTAAAGTGCTGTTCGTCCTTACATTTATTTCATCTTGTCTGTTTTCTGCTGCTCAGTCAGACGGTGGACACAGTCTTTATGCGATACGTGGAAACAGACGAGAAACAAATAGAATTTAAATAAGTTTCAACGTTTAAAAACAAAAACCATCCAAACCCATGAGCATCACATGTTGAATTCTACACGGATCTGAGCGTTCAGGTTCAGGGTTACATTCTCCTGAAGGTCCACCATCTGGACCCGGGTCCTGCAGAACTGAACCGGCTCGTCCTGGTTTTTCCTGAAAACCTTGTAGTTTCATGAACGTGATGCAAACGTTTGTCCAAACTGCAGAGGAACGCTGTTGGCTGCTGTCGTTCTGAAGGGTTTTTAAAGCTGCTGTTGAGTCGACTCCTTCAGACTTTAAACGTTTGTTTTTCTGTTTTCTGAACCTCTTTAAGGTCAGACTGGATTCAGACGAACTCACAGACACACACAGACCAGCGTCCGGTCTGAGTTCGTCTGAAATGAAAAACCAGTGGAACATCCACACTTTCCTCCGAAACCCTTCAGTTTTTCATGCGTTTGTTGGATGTTGATGTGAGTTCACGTCGTCTCTGTTTGGTTTTTCTTTCTAATCACATGTTTTTCAGTCTGGTCGGGGGTCTGCAGTGGACCTGGAGGAACCGCGTCATGAAAACCTCCACGCGGACCCCCGTGTGGACTCTGCAGGTCTACGTCTCCGGTCAGTGGACCATCAGGATCCAGATCTGGACTCTAATTGTCCTGACGCTCAGAGGGTTTTCCTTCACGTTCACGTCGTCTGGGCTCAAACCCACGACCTTTGACCTCAGGTCCAGACGAACACACGAAGCACCCAGTCGCACCCAGACAAGACCGACATGTTTCTGTACAGTTTGTTTTGAACTTTTTTACTTTTTTTTTTGTATTTCATCAGCGTGGGTCATAAACAAAAATACCAAATACTCAGTAACTGTCGTATGTTTAACCCTTTAAATGACAAGTTTTTACCTCCGCCAAGAGGTTCTGTTTATGCCAGGGTTCGTTTGTCTGTCTGTCTGTCCGTTAGTGTGCAACATAACTCAAAAAGTTCTGGACAGATTTGGATGAAATTTTCAGGGTTTGATGGAAATGGGATAAGGAAGAAATGATTACATTTTGGTGGTGATCGGGGGTGGGGGGGCCCACGGGGGGGGACCACTGATCAGCCTTGGCGGAGGTCTGCGCTCTCCGAGTGCTTCTAGTTTAGTTTAGTTTTTTTCTTATTTCAAGATTTTTTTAATTCAAGATTTTTTTTTTGCTTAATTAAAGATTTTTTTTTTTTTTTTTTTGCTTAATTCAAGTTTTTTTTTTCTTTTTGGCTTCTTTCAAGATTTTTTTTTGGTTAATTCAACAATTTTCTTTTTGCTCAATTCAAGAATTTTTTTTCTTATTTCAAGATTTTTTTTGCCTAATTCAAGATTTTTTTTTGCATAAGTTTTTTTTGTGCTTATTTCAATATTTTTTGTTAATTCAAACATTTTTTTGCTTAATTTAACATTTTTTGGGGCTTAATTCAAGATTTTTTTCCTTACTTGAAGATTTTTTTGTTTAATTCAAGATTTTGGTTTTCTTTGCGTCATTCAAGATTTTTTTTGCTTCATTCAAGATTTTTTTTCTTTGCTTAATTCAAGATTTATTTATTTATTTATTTATTTATTTGCTAAATTCTTTTTTTTTTTGCGTAATTCAAGTTTTGTTTTGTTTTGTTGTTTGTTTGTTTGTTTGTTATTTTTGCTTAATTCAAGCAAAAACAATCTGCCAATGGAACAAGTGAAAACACTAAATACTCAATAACTGTCATATTTTCAACCCTTTAAATGAATTGTTTGAAATGAAAACAAAACTATATTTTGGATGACAAAACACAAAATAACTTTTTTTCCCCCAATATTCTACATAAAACTTGTTTATTCTTTTATTTCTTCCTCCTGTCATCTGTCAGTGATTGACACCAACAATGACAAATATTAGAAACTGTGTTTTTAGTCCAAACTGTCAGAGCTGATGGACTGGAAGTGGGTCGACCTTTGACCTTTGACCTTTAATGGATGCACATTCATTCATTCACTCACAGATTTGAATATTTCTGTTTTAAATTCTTTTTCTAGTGAATCCTGAAGCTTCTTTATCCCTCTGGTGTCATCTAAACACAGCACTGGTCTAACATCAAAATGTTTTCCATACACTTTGTTTACAGGTTTTTACTTTTTTTTGTATTTCATCAACATGAGTCATAAACAAAAATACCAAATATTCAGCAACTGTCCTATTTTTAACTCTTTAAATGACAAGTTTGTAATGAAAACAAACCATATTTTTGGATGAAAAAACTAAAAAACTTTTTTTCTGCCAATATTGACATAAAATTTATTTTTAAATTTTTTTCTCCTGTCCATCTGTCTGTGATTCACACCAACACTGGTTCAAATTATTATTATTATTTTTGGTTCCAGGTCAAATGTTAAATGTGTGTATTTTGTACTCACTTGGTAGAAGGGTGTTAGTGCAGGAATTTAACACTGTTTATTCTTCTTCTTCTTGTTCTTCTTCTTCTTGTTCTTCTTCTTCTTCTTACTATTATTATTATTATTATTAATAATAATAATAATAATAATAATAATACTTATATAGTGCTCTTTTGGACACTCAGACACTTCACAAACAAACAAAATAAAAAGAACACAGAGAAAAAAAAGAGGTTCAAGAAAATACAAGTTTGAACAGGTGAGTTTTGAGTATTATGGGATGGATTTAGTGGATGGATCAGAATTTTTTTTTTTTGTAAATCAGACAAAAATGACCAACTGTTGAATTCAGACCTAAAACAAATAATGAAAAATAATCTGACGTTTTATGACATGAAGTACAGAGTGTGCATAACATACTCACCTGGACACCAGAGGGTTAACCCATGAAGACCCAGTGTTACTTTGTATCAGTTCACAAATGATTTTCTCTCTATATTTAACATTTCCTAAGTGATTTATCACCATTTATTATAAAATAATCCTCTGTATTTTGCATTTTTCCAGTAAACATCAGTTTGTTTCTTATATTTAATTCACTGATCCTGTCGATGTTCATTAAAGCTCAGGTTAAAGGTGAGGGTTATTCTAACAAAAACACAGAAAACTGAATAAACAGTGTCTGTTTCAGTCCAGTCTGTCATGAACTGAACATAAACCCAGTGTCCATCCACTGCCACTGGTCCAACTCTGTGGGTTTTACTGGTGAATCAGTGTTGTAGAAGATGACAGTGTTTCCACTGACTGGTAACTATGGAGCCTCTGTTTATTATGGGATGGTTTTAATGGATGGATCAGAATTTTTAAAAATCAAACAAAAATGAACAAATTGTGTAAAATAATCAGACTTTTAATAAGAGGAGGAGTCCAGTGTGTAGAATCTGCTCACCTGGACACTGAAGGGTTCATTCACTCACAGAGGACGTCCATGTTTCAGAAACCTGCACATTTCACCTTTTTTTTGTTGTTTTTTTTTGACCGAACACAAACGTCAGACAAATGGAATCTGCGTCTGCGATCCGTTACCGTCGGAGTGGAACGCAGTCGCCGCCTCCTGACGCTAACGTCAGCTGTGCAGGATGGCATTTTCCAAACGCACAGCTCGGACCTTTCCATTGGACGCAGACGAACGTTAGCGTTAGCGAACAGGCCACTTTCACATGAGGCCCAACAAAGGCGGGGGCCCCCACCAGGACCCCCCCCAGATATGGGAGGCCTTTTTTCTTCTCTTCTTTTTTCTGCTCGAGCTGGCACCGGAATGGACTTGTAGGCAGGAAAAGAGAATCTGGGGGGAAAACTAATGATGAAAAAGTCTCCTCTATCCGTGCGCCTTCATTAAATCCATGGAAAGAACCCCAGCCCACATCTGGATTCAATCTGCTGCCTTTGATGGCATCAAGTGTTCTTTTCCCAGATCAGGCCTGGAAGCTCCGGGATGTCTACGGCAGCTCCCAGCCCAGAGCCCACGGCTGCCATCTGAACACATGACCCCCAGCCCCGACCCCCCCCGACCCCAAAACCCCCAACCCCCCCGACCCGCTCAGCTCTGGGGTTAGAAGTCACCTTTCAGTTTTCAGGAGTTTTTCTGCTTCAAACCCAGAGAAACGTCACCTTTTACTGAGGCTTCAGCTGAGCTGCACTGAAACTGACACTGATTTAACGTCCACCAACCTGTGTATGAGCAGTACAAGTACACCGCACTACTGTAGGGTACTACTGAAGGGTACTACTGAAGGGTACTACTGCTGTAGGGTACTACTGTAGGGTACTACTGCTGTAGGGTACTACTGTAGGGTACTACTACTGTAGGGTACTACTGTAGGGTACTACTGCTGTAGCTGGTACTACTGTAGGGTACTACTACTGTAGGGTACTACTACTGAAGGGTACTACTGAAGGGTACTACTGCTGTAGGGTACTACTGTAGGGTACTACTGCTGTAGGGTACTACTGAAGGGTACTACTGAAGGGTACTACTGCTGTAGGGTACTACTGTAGGATACTACTGCTGTAGGGTACTACTGTAGGGTACTACTACTGTAGGGTACCACTACTGTAGGGTACTACTGAAGGGTACTACTGCTGTAGGGTACTACTGAAGGGTACTACTGCTGTAGGGTACTAACTGTAGGGTACTACTGCTGTAGGGCACTACTGTAGGGGTACTACTGAAGGGTACTACTGCTGTAGGGTACTACTGAAAGGGTACTACTGCTGTAGGTACTACTGTAGGGTATACTGAGGGTACTACTGCTGTAGGGTACTACTGAAGGGTACTACTGCTGTAGGGTACTACTGAAGGGTACTACTGCTGTAGGGTACTACTGTAGGGTACTACTGAAGGGTACTACTGAAGGGTACTACTGCTGTAGGGTACTACTGTAGGGTACTACTGAAAGGGTACTACTGCTGTAGGGTACTACTGAAGGGTACTACTGCTGTAGGGTACTACTGTAAGGTACTACTGAAGGGTACTACTGCTGTAGGGTACTACTGAAGGGTACTACTGCTGTAGGGTACTACTGAAGGGTACTACTGCTGTAGGGGTACTACTGTAGGGTACTACTGAAGGGTACTACTGCTGTAGGGTACTACTGAAGGGTACTACTGCTGTAGGGTACTACTGTAGGGTACTACTGAAGGGTACTACTGCTGTAGGGTACTACTGTAGGGTACTACTGAAGGGTACTACTGCTGTAGGGTACTACTGAAGGGTACTACTGCTGTAGGGTACTACTGTAAGGTACTACTGAAAGGTACTACTACTGTAGGGTATTACTACTGTAGGGTACTACTGTAGGGTACTACTACTGAAGGGTACTACTACTGTAGGGTACTACTGAAGGGTACTACTACTGTAGGGTACTACTACTGTAGGGTATTACTACTGTAGGGTACTACTGAAGGGTACTACTACTGAAGGGTACTACTGAAGGGTACTACTACTGTAGGGGTACTATTACTGTAGGGTACTACTGAAGGGTACTACTACTGTAGGGTACTACTGTAAGGTACTACTGCAGTACTGCAGGGTACTATTGCAGTAGGTTACTACTGTAGGATACTACTGCAGAAGGATACTGCAGTACTGTAGGGTACTACTGAAGAGTACTGCAATAGGGTGACTACAGTAGGGTACAGTAGGGTACTACAGTACATGATGATGGTTGTGGTTCCTCGTACACATGTTTGTGTGGGTTCTACTGGTGCGTCATGTTCCGTACGATCATCATCCGTTCTGTGGAAACCTCGTATCTGAGGAAACAGGCCTGAATTCAGGTTCAGCTTCAGAAACAGAACTACAGCAGAGGAACCGGATCAGAACCACCCACAGGAAAGGAACATTTAACACCTGTCACATGATAGAATAGAATAGAATAGAATAGAATAGAATAGAATAGAATAGAACAGACTCTAATGTCGTTGTGTGTACAATGAGAAAATAAGAACAGAGCGAATATAAAATGACAGAAACTAAAAAGTTAAATAAAATACAATATAAAATTGTACAAAAAGTAAAAACACACAGTTTCTAATATTGTCATTGTTGGTGTCAATCACTGACAGATGACAGGAGGAAGAAATAAAAAATAAATAACAATTTTTATGCAGAATATTGGTGGGAAAAAAAGGATTTTTGTGTTTTTTCATCCAAAAATATGGTTTGTTTTCATTATAAACATGTCATTTAAAGGGTTGAAAATATGACAGTTATTGAGTATTTAATGTTTTCACTTGTTCCATTGGCAGATTGTTTTGCTTGAATTAAGCAAAAAAAAAAAAAAAGTTGAATTAAGCAAAAAAAATCTTGAATTAAGCAAAAAAAAAAATAAAAAAATCTTGATTTAAAAAACATCTTGAAGTAAAAAAATTTTTTTTAAAACAAATCTTGAATTAAGCAAAAAATAAAAATAAAAATCTTGATTTAAAAAACATCTTGAAGTAAAAAAAAATGTAAAAAAAAAAATCTTGAATTAAGCAAAAAAAAAATATATCTTGAAATAAGCAAAAAAATATTGAAATAAGAAAAAAAAATCTTGAATTAAGCAAAACAAAATCTTGAATTAATTGATTAATTAATTGAAAACAGAAATATTCAAATCTGTGAGTGAATGAAAGAATGTGCATCCGTCAAAGGTCGACCCACTTCCAGTCCATCAGCTCTGACAGTTTGGGTTAAAAACACACAGTTTCCAGTATTCATCATTGTTTACGAAATTAAATATCTGATTTTTTTTTTGTCTCTCAATTTTACTATGTTCATAAATTTAGAATAACAAATTCAGAAGCAAATAATTCAGTTGCAAAAATTCAGATGCAAAACATTCCAGTCACACATCCGGGACACCACGGATAAGCAATGATTTTATCTAAAGCTGAACCGCCAGCCAGCCAATCCAGTTACATTAGGTTGGTCATGTGATGTCGAAAAAATTCAGATATTCAATGCAAAAATATTCAGTGCTAGAAATTCAGAGGCTTTTCTAATTCAAATCTGATGAGACAGACTGACTTCCATCCCCCAGGGGGTCCACACAGACACTGCAGAGGGTCCTGGAAGGTCTGGGTCAGTTAACCATGTTTTCATCAGGTTTGTTTTATCGACCTGTGATTATGGGAATAACTGGGACTGGATGTTTTCTGTCCATCGTAGGTGTTTATTTTTCTAATTTACTGATAATTAAGTCATTGATTTGGGAACAGGATCAATAAGCAGGTACTTTAACCCTTTCATGCATGAATTATGAAAACCTTAGTCAAGATTTTTTTCCTGAGTGTTTTTATTCCTCTTTATGCATGAAAACAAACAATGTGACAGAATTTTTTTTTTTTTATGAACCTTTTTTTCGTGGAGTTACAAAAATGTAAAGTCAGCTGGACATCATGTGTTTAATTTTTGAAGCAGAGAAACATACACTGTAAAAAAAAAAAAAAAAAAAAAAAAAAATCTGTAATTTAAGAGAATTTTCAGTTTATTTGACAGATTTTTCCTGTATTTTTAAGATACAGGAAAATATCAATGAAATGACAAAAACAGACTGTGATTTTACATGTCAAATGGAAAATAACACGAAAAAACTAACTGTGAAGAACCATAAAATCTCCATTTTTTAAAAGACATTTTTTCTTTTTTCACAGAAAAATACAGTTAAAGTACATTTGCAAATGTATTGCAATTTCACAAATATTTCTTTTCTATTATGAGATTAAACTGTTAATTTAAAGTTTAATACTGTAAAAAAATAAATAAATAAAAAATAAAACCAGATAAAATTACTGACAGTTAACAGTAACAGAAGTATTTGTTCTGTCAGTTGAACCAGACTTGTTTGTTAACTGACAAATATCTTGTGTAATTACAGGAGGTTTCACAACAGAAATGTTGAATAAATGTATTTTTGTGAATGTATAACATGTATAAGCACTGATAAACTGTCCAAATACAGTTTTTATCAGTGGATTGGACAACTGAGTCTCACTGAAAATTATTGATATATATATATATTTATAGGGAATTGGATTAATACATGAAAATATTCTTTATTAAACATTAAAAAGTCAAAACAAATATGCAAAATCTCATGTAAAGTTAGGGCAAAAAACTGTATTTGAATTATGGAAAATTACCGTATTTTTATGAGATGCTTATTTTCCGTTATGTAACAGTATTTTTTCGGCGCCCCTGCTGCCGGAATAATACTGTTTTTTTTTTACAGGTTTTTTTTTTTTTTTTTACAGTGTATATTTAAAACGTAATATCATAAAGTGATAAACTGTGTGAAAACTATGATATAAAAACATTTGTAATGGCGCTAATCTGATGTTTTGTCACATTTGAACATACTCTAATACTAGTTATTACTCACTTTATGGAGATAATATGCAGAAAAAAAAGTTCTGTTTAGGAAAATTGTTAATTATGCTTTAATAACAATTAGCAGTTGATTTCCACTCAAACATGTTGCAGATCAGGTTTATCAGAAGCAGCAGTTACAGTAATGGTCTGAATGTCGGTGTATTATGGGATGGTGCATTAGTGTCCACTGTGTTGGCTGATATGGAACTAAAACAACCAAACCCATGAATATACAGAGAACAGCTGCAGAAGAACTGTCCACTGGAGTGACCACTGGAGTGACCACTGTGCATGAAAGGGTTAATCCACAGAACTAAGCTCAGTTTAATAAAACCCAGTTTGTTTAGTTCACTGTCAGGTCTGTTCAGACCCTCTTATAGTTTTCATCCTGGTTCTTACAGAGTTTGTGTGTGCTTTTATGTTGACCCACATCTGGTTCTGAATCCTCTGAACACTCAGGTGCTGGTCAGTCCAAACTCTGGACGTCACTTCCATTTGAATCAGCACTAATAATTATCAGTAAAATCTGTTCAGACTGGTTCAGTTCTACATACACCATCTGTTAACAGGAACAACTGCTACTTAAAATAATCTCATCAGATCTACCCCATAAGATTGTGACGTGTCGGAGGAGCCGCTGGGGGGAGTTTCCCAGCATGCATTAGGACAAACTAGTGTGGACAGTTTACATGTGTTCTACAGTGTTCTGAGTGGATCAGAAGTGTTGTTCTTTTATATATTGCACAGTTTTGGTGTGTTTGACACTTTTTGTTGAATGAATATTTCTACTGAGTTGCAGATTCTTGGACCATGAGCTCAGTGTCTCCTTTGTTTCATGATGTCTGTGGTGGTGTTTAAACAGACTGGTGGGACTGTCGGCTCTTTGAAAGGAGTCGTTCAATCAGGAGTCGTTCACTGAAAAGAGTCGTCC
The DNA here is from genome assembly GCF_902148855.1 of Sphaeramia orbicularis. Taxonomy (NCBI): domain Eukaryota; kingdom Metazoa; phylum Chordata; class Actinopteri; order Kurtiformes; family Apogonidae; genus Sphaeramia; species Sphaeramia orbicularis. Next base: position 190,995 of record NW_021941459.1, on the reverse strand, counting down.
AACAGACTGGCTCTGTCATGTTTTTTTTCTTTATTTTGAAACACCAGTGCGTTAATGACTAAATAGGCTACATGTGATGATTGACATTCCATTTTAAAGGTGTTTAATTGGCACAGCAGTAAATATTATCTTACCATAAAAAAAGAATCGTTAGTTCAAATGTGTGGGTTAAATCCATGACATGAGAGGTGACATTAGACAAATGATGGAACTGGAGCAAAAACATCCCAGTCCATTCTGTGGACTAGTCTGTAGAGGAAAAATGAAGAAGAAAATAAAACATTTTCTGATGAAATAACTAGGGCTGGGCAAGTTAACGCGTTATTACCACGTTAATGCATTCATTAAATAACACCAACAATTTTGTTAATCTCCCGTTAATGCCGTTCTGCCTTTGAAGCAAGTCTGAGTTCATTTATACATACAGACTCTTATTTTGAAACTCATGCTTTTATTTTGGCGCTCCACACACCGGTGCTCTGTGTGAACTGTGCACGAGCTGAGAGGAGAAAAGAGCGAACTGTTCCGACTAATGCTGAACCAAACTGTTTAACTGCTGCAGTTCAGCGCCTGTATGTGTCAGTCATTCTGTTTGATAAATAATTTCACATGTAAACGTGTCGTTAGAAACATGTTTATGAGGTTATTTTGGATGTGGTTATTACAGTGTGTTATTAACATGTTTCAGCTAATTGGTTTATGCTAGGAGTCGCAGATGGGTTGCTAATTCTTTCTGCAGGCTCATGTTCAGCTGATGTAAATTCATTGGTTGTGTTTAATATTCCAGCCTTTGAACGAACCTGGACTCATTTACCATGTGACTGTTGGATTAGCAGTCAGTTTAAGTTTAGGATAATTACATCTATGCTTTCTCTGTGAATATGTATATCATTAATAGACATAACTAACTGAATTATTTTGTCTTTATAGTTTCACTCTGTCAGTCTGCATGATGTCAAGTATGGACATTAAAGGTGCAGACTTCAGAGCACAGATCTGGCATCGTCAGTTCAGTTTAGCTCGCTGTCTAGTTCAGACTAAGTACAGACGTCTTAGCGAGGACAGTACAATTCTAACTCCTATTCTTCTGCTGGTGTGCGTGTAGCGATTAGCTGCAGATAGACAACAGGTTTAACAAGAAAAGACGGACGCCCAAAACATGTGTCCAAATCTGTTCCTGTAGACTCACTGTAAAACTGACACAAACAAACAAAATCTGTCTGAGTTCTGTTCACTGCCTTAGTACATTTACATGGCATTATACATTTAAATGAATGGGAAAAAGATCGCTAGCTCGATGCTAACTTGAATGGGAAAATCCATTGACACGCTAACGATTATCATTTACAGATTAATTTAAGATTTACAACATATTTTTATCCAGCAACAAAGGTTCACATCACAGATATTTGATACTATTCATTCTGACAACAACTGAACAGAAAATACTCACAGGCAAACGTTTTTGGGGCCATACAAACAGAGTGAAAGAAACGTGTCTGTTAGTTCCTTCTTATGTCTGAACTGACTACGGGAACACCGCAAGGACAAAACATACGTTAGTGCAACTTATTCCCACCACTAGAGGACCCCCTTTGTTTACTTAGAACAACTGAACATCACATATTATTGGGCTTTTTAGTATTAGTACTGATTAGTGGGACTAAGACTCCTGTCAATCACTCACAAGTGTAAATAAACATGTGTGGACATAAACATGTGTAACAGTAGCGGTCTGTTCCATGGACATTTTCATTTGAAATGTGTTCAGATGGTGGGGGGGGGGACACAGGTGTTCGGAAGCACTGACATGTGCAATTATTTTTATCACCAGGGTACTGCAGTCTGAAATATCACTGAAAGGAAATACACACTGTTGATGCCGCAAACCCCCCCCCCCCCCCCATATAATTATGCTATTAATCGCGATTAATCACAGAACGCCACAGAATTAATCGCAATTAAAAAATGTAATTGCTGCCCAGCACTAGAAATAACATTTTATTCTCCTCAAAACAACAACAACAATAAATGTGTGGTGCTCACTCACTCACTCTCAAACTTTTCTCCGGTTTCGACCAGTCTTCCAGCTCCGCCTCCTCCAGTCTTCCAGCTCCGCCTCCTCCAGTATGCTCACCTCATGCTTCAAACTGCTAACTTCTTCCATCAGACATGCTCAGTGCCCTCTTTTTTTTCTGCTTGAACATTCTCCTCCTGCCCAGTGCCTCCCCAGTGACACTAAATTGACAGGCAGTCGGACACTCCCTCCTTAAAAAATAAATAAATAAATAAAAATGAACGGCTCTTTACAAAGACTCGGTTCCCATTGTTCATTTCAAAGAGCCGTTCAAAAGATTTGACTCGTTCGTGAACGTCACATCACTATTTAAACAGGGGTGGTAAAAATGTAGTTCCAGAGTGAAGTGATCATTTGTGGTTCTTCACATATTTGCTAGGGTTAGAGGTTCAGTGCCTTGTCCTTCCTGTGTTTGTCAGTCTGTTAACTCTCAGGGGTCTGAGTCTATTATGACTGTTTTGGAGTACTTTAGATTAGTACTGGTTCATTAGTAACACTGAGGATTTATTAATAAGAGTTAAACAGATGAACATATTTCTATTAATCATTAAGTGTTTATATTACTCACTCTTTATGAGTAATTTGTTGTGTAATTGGTGGAGTTTACCTCATTTCTTTTAGTGCGTTACAGCTGTTAAATTTAGTTACATTTTACTCCAAATCTGGGTCAGATCTACTCAACCAAAATGAATGTAAATTGTTCCCTGACTTTTATTGAGTGGATTCTAAAGGTTTGCTTTTACAGTGCAGTACATGTTCTAAAACATGCGTCCTGTTAGAACCGAGTTCATCCTCAGTTTTAGTTTGAATGGACAGTGGAATAAACCTGAACATGAGTTCATCCTCAGCTTTAATTTGGTTCCGAGTTCAGTTCTGGACCAGTCCAGTGTCTTTGGCTCTGGTGCTGGTCTGGAAGGGACCCCCCCCCCCCCCCCCCTTCAATGCCCCTGAGTGCCAGTCCTTCCACCTCTGTCCGGTTCTGGTGGGTTTAACCCAGGGTTCTCAAACTGCTGTTCTTTCAGGTTCCACATTCAGTCTGATCTGATCTGCAGTGGACCCAGCCAGGAAAAGAAGAACAGAAGAACCCAGAAATAATGACAACTGACAATTTACGTCTGTGTTTTAGTGCAAAAAAAACCCATTAAATTATGAAAATACTTACTTTTATAAACTATTCAAACAAAAAAGATGTGAATAACCTGAAAAACTGAAATTTCTTCAGAAAAATCAGTTTAATTTTCTCAGTCTTCTTCCTCCACTTCTCATTAGTCCATGTGCATTCTGGATCAGATCTCCAAAGACACTAAACACTGAGGAACAGGAAGAGAAGAGTTCAAACTGGACTGAATTTAATCCAGACATTTCAGGTTGGACACATTTGTTCAGGTTATTCACATTTTATTGGTACAGGAGAGTTTGGAAATGGAAAGAGTTTCATCATTTAATGTGATTTTTTGCACCAAAACAAAGACAAACATGTGCAGTTGTCATTATTTTCAGACATAATGTAATATTATTTTTTCCATCAAACCCAGTAGTAAATCTGCAGTGGTTCTTCTGTGTGGGTTCTTCTGCTGTTCTTATTGGACTGTAGATCAGATTGGTCTGGATGTGGAACCCACACTAACATGAGTTCCACAGCCTGGACTGTGGAATTTATACACTTTGGAAATTCATCCCAGGGGTCGGACTGGAACCTTTGGGGGGATGCATTTGGGCCTTGGGATGCCCTGGTTTACATCCTGGTTCTTAAAGAGTTGGTGTTTTTATGTTGATCTGGTTCTGAATCATATGAACAGTACATGTTCTAAAACATGTGTTCTGTTAGAACCGAGTTCATCCTCAGCTTTAGTTTGAATGGACAGTGGAATAAACCTGAACATGAGTTCATCCTCAGCTTTACTTGGACTGAGTTCAGTTCTGGACCAGTCCAGTGCCCCCCCCCCCCTCTCAACGCCCCTGGATGCCAGTCCTTCCACCTCTGTCCGGTCCTAGTGGGTTTAACCGGTGTCAGAACCGGGTCTAATCTAAACCCTGGTTCGGCCTGGTTCGGCCTGCAGTAGTAGTAGTAGGAGGAGGTTTGAAGACTGTGCCACGTAATGACCCGGGGAGTCCCATTAACTGGGGGGAGGCAGACTATAGGCCAGCGCGTCCCGGAGGCGCGGCGCTGACGCCCTGCCTCCTCGCGCATAGCGCAGCTGAGCTCCGCTTTGCGCGCACTCGGAGCTTTTTGCGCATCTGGTGGTGATCAGCAGCGGCAGCGGAGGCTCTGCGGGTCCAGATGTGACTGGAGCACCGGAGGAAGGAGCTGCTCAGAGGACTTCTCCGCCGAAAACCCTCCGGACCTGCGCCTGCGTCTTCTCGGTTGGATCCGCGGCTGCGCCTGCGCCGCATGGATTTGGTTTGTTTGGAAAAACCTCCAGGAGAAAAAGTTCAGAGCGGATGTGGAGGCGCGTCTGCCGGGTCTGTGTGCGTCCGGAGCCGCGGTCCGGACCTGCATGAGCGGATCTACTGCTGCCGCTTCTCCTCCTCCTCCTCCTCCTCCTCCTTCTTCTTCTTCTTCTTCTTTTTCTCCTTTTTCTCCTTTTTGCCGCTCCGCTTCTTCCGCTCGCGCTCCCCGTCTGCGTCATGACTTCTAGTTATGCGCATGTGATGGACAGGCCTCCGTCCATCTCCGGCCGCCTGGACAGTCCGCTCACGGCCAACCTGGACACCCTGCAGGCCAAGAAGAACTTCTCGGTCAGCCACCTGCTGGACCTGGAGGAGGCCGGGGAGATGGTCGGCACGCAGGCGGACGACGGCGTCGGGGAGGCGGGCAGGAGTCTGCTGGAGTCCCCGGGGCTGACGAGCGGCAGCGACACCACCCAGCAGGAGAGTAAGTGAGCCGAGCCGAGCCGAGCCGGGCCGGGCCGGGCCGGGCCGGGCGAGCCCGGGTTACATGTAGGGAAACGAGGTTAAACTGCTGGTGGACGGGGGTGGGGTGGGGGGTGGGGGCATTTGTTTTCATTATGTTCTGGCTCGTGCGTCCGCGTGCGGAGCGCATGAATGGAGCTGCGCAGAACCCGTGGAAGGACCCTGGGGTCTGGGCCATGCATCATCCATGACGGACCCCCACCCCCACCCCGAACCCCGACCCCAAAACGGCCATTAATTCACCATTAACACTGTGATGTCACTGAGGTATGGGGCCTTGGCGGACACACGGGACCCGGAGGGGCCTCACAGCTACCGAGCCGAGCCACCGACGGCCCGGACCGGACCGGACCGGTTCCACCTTTTAATTCTGGGGCAAAACACGGGTTTCTTAAACTTCACTCAAACTAACAGTGGTCTGTGTGAGCATGTGCAGAAGGGGGTCTGGTCCGGTTCAGCCCAACATCTGGACCCACGGGTTCAGGTCTTATGCCTGAAAACAAGACCGAGTCTAACCGGTCCGGTCCAGATCTAGAGCAGAACTAACCCGGTTCTTACCCACAGAACCAGGGCCGGTTTAACAGAACCGGGTTTAGGTTCAGCTGTTTGGATTTATTATTATTATTATTATTATTATTATTATTATTATTATTATCATCATCATTATTATTATTATTATTATTATTATTATTATTATTATTATTATTATTATTATTATCATTATTATTATTATTATTATTATTATTATTATTATTATTATTTCTGCTCAGGCTCTTGTTTTTCTCATTTGTTTTAATTCAGTGAATCTGATGAAAATTAAACTTCTGTGGTTTTTTTAATCGGGTCAAACCGGGTCCGGTTTCAGCAGACTCTGGATCCAGCATGGTTGGGCCTGAAAACCCCACAGTGTGATTTTAATCCGTGGATTAAACTGTTAAAACTGTTCAAGTGTAAATTAAACTGGAGATTAAACTGGGCTGAGGCTCGCGGACGCCGCCCTAACCCTAACCCGTGCTGGTGCGTACCGGGCCGGTCCTCCCGGTCCTCCGCCTCCCGGGCCCGTGTGTCTGATGGTTCCGGTGTCCCGTTGCCCGTTGCCTGTTGCCTGTAGCTGTTGCCTGTTGCCTGCTTTAGTTTAATGCTTGTTTTTGTTGGTTCTGGGCTTAAACGTGCGCGCGGGGGCTGACGGATGGAAGGAAGTTCGGGGTCACGTCGTTAATTCACGGTTATTTTCAAGCTGTCAAACACTTTCACAAAATCAGACTCTAATCATTTGTCATAATTACCGCGCGTGTCCTCGCGCCAACAATTAAGGCCTCAAATAACAGGCTGTGATTGGCTGACACTGGGACCCTCTGCGCATGTTGGCTCTGCGGCTTTTACTGCGGAACAGTGCGTGCGTCTGAACTTTTACGCAGAAAAAACAATAATGTTCCGCATTTTCATCTGGACCCAGACCTGGGACCCTTGAACCGGTTCAACTGGGTCTGGTCTGGAACCAGTTCAACAGCAAACTCTGGTTGTTGGTTTTCCTCCGTTTCTCGGTCTTTTTTTTTTTTTTTCTCGTGGTCCTCCGTGATCCGGCTCGTACCGGACCGGGTCTGGTTCTGGGTCCGGGTCCCGCGGTCCATTACCGGGGTCGGTGTGATCAGGCGGAGGCCTCGTGTCTGCAGAGGAAGGTGGTGGTGGTGGTGTTTTGGTTCAGACTGAGTTAAAAGCTTCTCTGAGTCCAAACCTCAGTGAAAGAAACAGTTCTGTTTAATTCACTGAAACACACCTGGGTCTGCGAACACCCCAAAAGACCCGCAAAGACCCGCAGGTTTCTGCGTAAATCCGCCTTAATTCAACCTAAATAACGTATTTTCTAATGCGCGAGAGATTTGGCCTTTAAATAATAATAATAATAATAATAATAATAATAATAATAATAATAATAGTAATAATACATCACACTTATGTAGCGCTTTTTTGGACACTCAAAGACGCCTCACAAACAATCAAAACAATAATAATAATAATAATAATAATAATAATTAAAGCTGCTGCTGTGAAACTGAATTGCTTGTCTGTTCGTGTTAGTTTGAGGTCAAACGCAGAGGTCCTGGTTTTCTTCCAGTGTTTGATGGTTTTGGTTTAATCCTAAACTCTGTTTTATCCAAAAACACAAACTAACCACATTTGACACATTCAACATAATTCACATGCATTTAACACATTCACTCCAGGAACTGAGTTTATTTCCTCCAAAGAAGATGAAATGAAATGTTAAAAACTTTAATATAATAAAACTCAAATGTAGTTTCATAAAATCCACAAATGAGCTTTTTGAGTTTTAATGAATGTTGTTAATCAAATATAATTTTATTCATTAAGCTTTTAAATATAGATTTATATCAAATATTTAAATTTAGTTTCATGTGTATAAATGTAAAAAACATCAGTAGAAAAAAAAAAAAACAGAAAAATCAAAGTCTATTCAGTTACAACAGTTTTACACTAACTTTTTTATTTTCATAGTTAAATCTGTGTGGACAAATGATTGTAAAAAACAAACAAACAAACAAACATGCATTTGTTTAGTTGTTCAGCAAATATAATATAATATAATATAATATAATATAATATAATATAATATAATATAATATAATATAGTCAAACATAGTATTGTAAAATATGATAAATCAGATTAAAATAAAGTCTGGAACAGTTGATGACAGACATGAATAAACCTTCTCTATTTAAATAAAAAAAATCAGACTCAAAAAGGTAAAATTATTAATCAACTTTAAAGAAAAACAGATTAAAATGTAGAATTTAACCCTTAAAATGACACCAGTAACGTTAATAAACTGATGAATCTGTGTTAATTCAATGTTTTCAGTAATAATGATTTGAATGTTGTTGTTTCAGTGAAAATAAATGAAAAGATACTTGAGGTAAAAACAGATGAAAGTGTTTTTAAAATAAAATAAATATGAACCAAATGCAGCATCAGTGAAATAATCCTTAACGTGGTTCAGGTTCAGATTTTACCCCAAAAAATGAACGATAATAAATAAAATTAATAATAATTCAGATTTAATATAGAAACAACAGGAACAATGTGAGACATTAAAGCAACAAGAAGAAAAACTTTATTGTGTGAAATATAGATTTATTTATGAATTTTACAGTTTTTTTTAGGATGAATGAACTAAACGCAGGATTTAAAAAAAAAAAAAAAGCAAAAGTAAATGTTCTTGTGTTAAAATGAACATAAACAATCAGATAATTTAATAAACTATGAATTAAATATGAATAAAGTGTGAATAAAGTATTAAAGTATGAATAAATATGAATAAAGTATTAATGAAGTATTAATTACTATGAATATTAATAAGCTATAAATAAAATATGAAAAAAGTATTGATAAAAATTAATAAACTATTAATAAATATAAATAAAGTCTGACTAAATAGGACTCTAGTATAAAGTCTTTGTGATAAGTGTGTTTTATTTTGTTGAATCAACTCTAAACCATCATTAGTGAATTCAGATCGTTTCCAGTTTCATTCAGGTTCTAATCGTTTACTAAATCCTCTGTTTTTCTGCTCCGTCGTTTTCTTCTGTTCCTGGAACACGTTGCGTCGTTTTTCAGTTTGTTCAGTTTTAATTTAACGAACGCTGGTGGATTTCAGTTGAATGGGACTGGTTTGAACTGAAGCCGTGGGTGTCAGGTTCCACTTTCAGCCCAGTCTGATCCGCACAAGGTCGACCCAGTACGAAAAATAAAAACAGAATAATAATTAGAAATAATGTCAAATACAAACTGTCCTCTGTGTTTTAGAGCGAAAAAAAGTACAATTACATGATGAAAATGTTCACATCTACAAACGATCCTTTAAAATAATGTGAATAACATGAACAAACTGGAAATTATTAGGAAAAATAAGTGTTATTTTGTCAATATTCTATTTTAGTTTATTATTTACACGTTTGTTATATCGTACAGATCACAGTTGATCTATAAATACACAAATATTTAATAACAGAATATTAGAACAAATACACTTTTAAAGACATTTCAGGTCATTCATATCTGTTCAGGTTCTTCCTTTTTTTGTTTTTTTTAGAAATGATAGTTAATTTTAGTGTAAATACAGTAAAATTACATGAAAATATTGACATTTACACAGAACATTTTGGAGTTATCATCACTTACAGGTGAATATAGTAGTTTTTTACTGATTAAATTGGTCTGAATGTGGAACCGGAGCTGAAATAATCATTCATATCTTCAGTGTATTTTTATCAATATTCTGTTTTAGTTTATCATTTACACATGTTTATTATATTGTACAGATCACAGTTGATCTACAAATACACAAATATTTAATAACAGACAGAATATTAGTACAAATACACTTTAAGACATTTCAGGTCGTTCATATTTGTTCAGGTTATTCTTTTTTTTATTTTAGTGTAAATACAGTAAAATTAAATGAAAATATTGACATTTACACAGAACATTTTGGAGTTATCATTATTTACTGGTTATGAAGTTTGTATTTTACAGACTGAATTGGTCTGAATGTGGAACCGGAGCTGAAATAATCGTTCATATCTTCAGTGTAATCTTTCTATGTCATAAATCCACCCCAGTCCAGTCTGGACCCTTTGTGGGTCAGATTTAGTCCCCGGGCCGCATGTTTGACCCCCCTGATTTAAACAGAAGCAGCAGATGAAGCTGATCTGAGGAACCTGAGGAGGAACGGCCTCATCCTCCAGCTTCAGATTCACATTCAGCTTCAGCTTCAGCTTCAGCTCAGGTTGGATCTGAGTCCAGAAAAAGAAACAGAACGAAACTGGAAACAGATTTAGTCTGAATGTGAACTGATGATGAAAATGAAGATGATGATGATGAAGGCGTCTCAAACAGAAATAATCAGTTTAATGAAGGATGAAGCTTTAACAGGAAACGGTGAAAATGTTCTGGTTTGTGTTTGATGTTTGTGTCAGATTCACAAACGTCACATTTCTAAACCTTCTGTAGTTTCACTGAATCTGAAACGTTTAATGAACCGGGTCAGGGGTCAGAGGTCACTGTTCTTATTTTGGACGTTTCGGAAACTTTCCTCGTTTTCCAGATTTAAATCCATCGATTCTTTAATTTAATTTTCTTTAACATAAACATTAACAATAACTCAAACCCAACGATGAAGAGAAAAGAAGTTAATAAGATAGATTAGTAGTAATAATAATAATAATAATAATAATAATAATAATAATAATAATAATCATAATCAAACAGGAGATCAATACACACTGTAAAAAAAAAATCAGTAATTTAACAGAATTTTTACTGTTTATTTTACAGATTTTTCCTGCATTTTTAAGATACAGGAAAATATCAATGAAATGACAAAAACAGACTGTGATTTTACATGTCAAATGGAAAATAACACAAAAAACTGTAACTGTGAATAACCATAAAATTTCCATTTTTTAAAAGAATTTTTTTTCTTTTTTTCACTGAAAAATACAATTAAAATACATTTGCAAATGTATCATAATTTCACAAATATTTCTTTTCTATTTATGAGATTAAACTGTTAATCAAAACTTTAATACTATAAAAAATAATAAATAAATAAAATGAGATAAAATTACTGACAGTTAACAGTAACAGAAGTATTTGTTCTGTCAGTTGAACCAGACTTGTTTGTTCATTGACAAATATCTTGTGTAATTACAGGAGGTTTCACAACAAACATGTTGAATAAATGTATTTTTGTGAATGTATAACATGTATAAGCACTGATAAACTGTCCAAATACAGTTTTTATCAGTGGATTGGACAACTGAGTCTCACTGAAAATTATTTATATATATATATTTATAGGGAATTGGATTGTTTTAATACATGTAAATATTCTTTATTAAACATTAAAAAGTAAAAAAAAAAAAAAAAAGAAAAGAAAAATCTCATGTAAAGTTAGGGCAAAAAACTGTATGACATGGTTATTTTCTGTTATTTAACTGTATTTTTTTGGCGCCCCTGCTGCCGGAATAACACTGTTTTTTTTACGAGTTATTTTTTTTTACAGTGCGGTTCAATCAGTAAATGAACACATGATATTTACTGTTTAATGTGTTCTTGAGTTGATACATGTTTAACAGCAGATAAACACATTTACAGAAATAATAAAACAGTTTAAATAAATAAATAAATGAACTGTTAAATATTCAAACACTGATCAGTGATCAATGATTTAATTATTGGCGATAAATAAATACGGATGGTTTTGATCTAATATGTTCATGTTAATCCTCTTTAATATTTTTCCGTCATTTTCAGTTTGATACTGAAACTAAACGATGAAAACATTAAATGAACAGAATGAACAAAATGAATGTATAATTATATTAATATATTTACATATAAAATAATATTTAGTTAGTTTATATTTAAATGGATCTCAGTGACGTTGGTTCTGCTTTTTATTACATAATAAAGTTTATGGTAATAAAACAAAACCATTTAAATATTTATTTATTCACTGAAACTTTTCACATCCGTTAGTTATTATTACCTCCGCCAAGGAGGTTATGTTTTTGCCAGGGTTTGTTTGTTTGTTTGTCTGTCTGTCTGTTTGTTTGTTTGTTTGTCTGTCTGTTTGTTTGTTTGTTTGTCTGTCTGTTTGTTTGTTTGTTTGTCTGTCTGTCTGTTTGTTTGTTTGTCTGTCTGTCTGTTTGTTTGTTTGTTTGTCTGTCTGTCTGTTTGTTTGTTTGTTTATCTGTCCGTTAGTGTGCAACATAACTCAAAAAGTTATGGACAGATTTGGATGAAATTTTCAGGGTTTGTTGGAAATGGGATAAGGAAGAAATGATTAAATTTTGGTGGTATTCGGGGGCGGGGGGGGCCCACTGATCAGCCTTGGCGGAGGTCTGCGCTCTCCGAGTGCTTCTAGTTTATTTAAGTTTTTCTTTGTTTTTTCAGTTTAATTTTATCATAAAGTGACAGATTTATTATGTAATAAAAATGTATTATTATTTACACAAACTCAGGTTAAATATCAGTATTTTATTTATGAAGGCGTTAATTTAATGTAAACAGATGAATTTTCACAGTTTGTTTTAATCTAATTTAAAGCTTTTTATAAATTTACACGAAGTCGATAATCACATGTTCCTATCTGCACACACAAAAACACACACACATACACACACACAAAAAAAAACACACACACACACAAACCCCCCACACACACACAAAAACACACACACAAAAAACCACACACACACACACACACAAAAAAAAACCACACACACACACACACACACACACACACACACACACACAAAAAACCACACACACACACACACACACAAAAACACACACACAATATTATGTTTCAACCATGTACTGTGTATGATTTTGACATTTTTCTAGCATGTTAAGAATGGACATAAAGTAAATAAGAAAAAAGAAACATTTCAGCAACCTTCAAATATTTTAGGGGTGCTGGGAATCAATTTAGGGGGGGGGGGCTTCAGCACCCCCAAAAATGGGCTAAAAACGCCCATGCTAACACACACACTTACACACACTTACACACACACTAACACACACACTTACACACACACTTACACACACTTACACACACACTAACACACACACTAACACACACACTTACACACACACTAACACACACACTAACACACACACTAACACACCCACTTACACACACACTTACACACACTTACACACACACTAACACACACACTAACACACACTTACACACACACTAACACACACACTAACACACACCCTTACACACACACTAACACACACACTAACACACACACTTACACACACACTAACACACACACTACACACACCCTTACACACACACTAACACACACACTTACACACACACTAACACACACTTACACACACACTAACACACACTAACACACACCCTTACACACACACTAACACACACTAACACACACACTTACACACACACTAACACACACTTACACACACACTAACACACACTAACACACACCCTTGCACACACACTAACACACACACTTACACACACACTAACACACACACTTACACACACACTAACACACACACTAACACACACACTTACACACACACTTACACACACACTAACACACACACTTACACACACACTAACACACACACTAACACACACACTTACACACACACTTACACACACACTAACACACACACTTACACACACACTAACACACACACTAACACACACACTTACACACACACTTACACACACACTAACACACACACTAACACACACACTTACACACACTCTGTATCCGCCTCGTGGGTTGAACCGGCAGGAACACCGCTGCTTTAAATGCTTTGCTCAAGGGCAGATCAGTCTGGGAATCGAACCGACACCCCCTGGATCACAGGTCGACTCTAACACTGTTGACGTCGGCTCCTGTTGGTTTCATTCAGAATTATTATAGAATATTGAATATAGAATATTTGTTTGTTAAAGGGTCATAGAATTAAAGGTCAAAGGTCATCCACAGCTGTCAGTCAAATATCACCTCAGGCTCCGCCCCTTGGCGTCTGTCATTTAATGAGTTCGTTGTTTCGTTAAAATCACTGACGACGTTTCAGTCTGACTTTAAATCATCTTAATTGAGTGTTTTTTCATGTTTCAGATTTAACTCAGCCTCGTTTTTCATTTTTTATTGGTTTTATTTTGTTCTGTTTTATCAGTTGGATTATATTATATTATATTATATTATATTATATTATATTATATTATATTATATTATATTATATTGTATTATATTATATTATATTATATTATATTATATTATATTGTATTATATTATATTATACTTTGTTGTTGTTGTTATTATTATTATTATTATTATTATTATAAAATTAATCAGGATTCAGATCAGCTCTTATATATGATGATATATATACATATTTTGAAACGCTTCATATTTTGGAATTTAACTGTATATTTATTTCATTGTTTTCATTGATCATCATGTTTTTCTGTGTAAAACATGACTGTTGTAAATGAGATTCACCAGGATGAATAATAATAATAATAATAATAATAATAATAATAATAATAATAATAATAATAATAATAATAATAATAATAATAATGATAATAACAAATCAGTTTGTTAATCAGATGTAAATGAGGTTTTAAATGTTTTTAGTTTTATTCAAAAATTTACATGAGAATGAAATTATCTGTAATCAAAGGGTCAAACCTATTGATTCTAAAATCTAATCAATAGTTGAACTGATGAGTCGTTTCCTGTGGGTTTTTAATAATGTTTATTATTGATCATTAATCACACCAACAAAAATGAAAATCCACCGAAACTCAGTGAATTTTCAATAAATGAACCTGATTTATGATCAATATTCAACATAAAACAAACCAATAAAACAAAAAAAAAAAGAAAAAACAGGATTAAAGCAGAAAACTGAGGATCTGGAAACAAACACAAAACAATGAAACTAAAGCAGATTCTAACAAAACCATCTGAGTTTCATGTGTAATTTATGTGTTTGGATCAGAACCAGATGAACAGGATTTAATGAAGGAAAGAGTTCAGGTTCACATGAGCAGTTATGACACAGCTGTGGATGAGTTCAAGGATTAGTGATCAGTGATTAGTGATCAGTGATTAGTGATCAGTGATTAGTGATCAGTGATTAGTGATTAGTGATCAGTGATTAGTGATCAGTGCTGTTTGGACTCAGATTAATGTCAGTTTGGTTCATGAACCTCACCACCTTCTTCTTCTTCTTCTTCTTCTTCTTCTTCTTCTTCTTCTTCTTCTTCTTCTTCTTCCTGTTTTTCCCGTAGATGAACAGATGAACACAGAGGAGAAGAAGAAGAGGAAGCAGCGTCGGAACCGGACCACCTTCAACAGCTCTCAGCTTCAGGCTCTGGAGCGGGTCTTCGAGAGGACGCATTACCCCGACGCCTTCGTCAGGGAGGACCTGGCCCGCCGGGTCAACCTGACCGAGGCCCGGGTCCAGGTACGAGCCCCGCCCACCCGCAACCGCACAACCACACAACCTGGTACCGCAGAACCATAGACCCGGTACCGCAGAACCATAGACCCGGTACCACAGAACCATAGTTCAAACGCTCAGATTAAATCTTTATTTTTTGTCTACTCTTCAGTTTCTCTTTTTGTTTCATTAAATATTTTCCACGTTTCAATAAATACAAACATAATGAACATCATTTTAATCCGTTTTATTTCATAAATGAACAAACATGAAATGAATCAAACTCTGAACCTGAATCTGACCAAATGTTAAACCTGTTTTATTTTTGCACTGATTTGATTTATTATCTAAAAAAAAACCTGGTTATATTTTTACAGGATTCTGATTGAACTCCACATTAAACCAAATTAATTAATATCAAATATGAACCACAAACTGGGTCAAAGGGTAAAACAGCTGATGTTTAGTTTGTTCTGTGTGGTTGAAGTTATTTCATACATGCACAGAAACACACGTTTTCTACACGTGAACAGATTTAAACCAGTGGTGCTGGCACAACAAACCCCGCCCCTCGCACGTTTTTCGCCCATTCTACGTAAATGGGAAGATTAAAAAAAAACATACAAAATTTGAACTTTGACCTACTTTCCCCAAAATGTAATCAGATTTATTCAGGGTCAGTAGTCACTTTTCCATCGGACATCTGCGCTAAACTTTACCGATATTTACTAAATGTTGAAAAAACAGACGTGTGTAATGTTGTTTTTTTCATTAAATCACAAATGCGATGATTTGTTTATTTATTATCGCGAGATGACACGAGAAGTCATTCCATAAACATGACCATAAATATTGTGTTGATTTACAGATATATTCAGTGTTATTCTATATTACCCCTCTATCCTGTACTAAATTAAAAGATGTTTCCGTTTCCTGGTGTGTCCACTCATACCGGCACGTTTCTTTTAAAACTCTTCTTCTTTTGTTGTCCGTCAACATCTGTGTTTTTTTTTTTTTTTAATTAATTAATTAATTAATTAATTTTTTAAAATTAATTAATTAATTAATTAATTTTTAAAAAATGTATTTATTTATTTATTTATTTATTTTTATATTTAATCAGTGTTTTTTTAATTTCATGTGACTCTAGTTGTGGAAAAAGGTCTTTCCGTTGAAGTTTTGTATGATATACCAGTTGTGCTACGCCTGAAAAACCACCTCTTTCCAGCACAAAAACTTTTTATCGAAAAACCAGAGTTTGGGCAAAATTGTTGTTTTTCCATTAAACAAATTTTTATGCACAAGTTCTATTCACGTAATTTGTGGCTCAGTGGAAAAGTGACTGTTGGTAATCAGTAAACCTAATCTGGTCTGAATTCAACCAATAGTTTTGCTGCTAAAGTGTAAACAAACAAACAAACCGAACCAAAAACGATCGCCCTTATCTCCTCTTCAGGGGGCGGGGTCATAATGCTGACGCATGTATTAAATATTAATCCTGTCGTCTGATTGGTCGGATCAGTTTAGTTTCTCTTCATGTTTCACGTCTGTTATAGTTAAATATTTAATATTTTTTTATTTTATTCATAGTTTTTTGTGTTGATTCAGGTTCATTGATCAGTTTTAATCATTTAAAGATCATGACGATTTAATTTTCAGTCATTTTATGTCAGGTGACGCCCACATTGTTGTTTCCACGGCGACTGTGTATTTGTCATGTTGTTTGTATGTTGTGTGTGTTTTGTTGTGTCGTTGCTTGCGTGTATTTTCCGTATTGCTGGCGTGTTGTGAGCCCACAGTCTGAGCAGTAAACACAGGGACACGCCCCTGCCTCCTGATTGGCTCATGGCTGCTCTGCAGACTGATTCAGGGCTGTGATTGGTCGACACCGCTGTCAATCACCTTAGGTTTTTATAACCAAGTAAAACAAACCAATCAGAAAAATGAACCTTCCTGTAATCTGAGATCACCTGTGGATCAATGTGGTGGGCGTGGCCTTTGAGTTCTTATTTTAGCTGAGGAGGCGGAGCCTACACTGCAGCTGGTCACTAGGGGGCGGGGTTTCTGTGGGTTCATGTCCATCTGTCAAATCCAGATCAGTCGCCTTACGTTAGCTCGGTCCTAGATCTGGTTCTGGTCTGGTTTGGCTCTGGTCTGGTTCTGGTACAGGTCTAGGTCTGGCTTGTTTCTAGTCTGGTTTGGTTCTGGTTCAGGTCTGGTCTGGTTCTGGTTTGGTTTGGATCTAAATTAGGTCTGGTTCTGATCTGGTTTGGTTTGGATCTGGATTAGGTCTGGTCTGCTTCTGGTCTGGTTCTGGTGTGGTTTGGATCTGGATTAGGTTTTGTTCTGATCTGGTCTGGTTTGATTCTGGTTCAGGTCTGCTTCTGGTCCTGGTTTGGTTCTGGTTCAGGTTTGGTCTGCCTCTGGTCTGGTTCTGGTTTGGTGCTGGTTCAGGTCTAGTTCTGGCTTGTTTCTGGTCTGGGTTGGTTCTGGTTTAGGTCTAGTTCTGGTCTGGTTTGGATCTGGATTAGGTCTGGTCCTGGTTTGGTTCTGGTTCAGATCTGCTTCTGGTCTGGTTCGGTTCTGGTTCAGGTCTGGTTCTGGCTTGTTTCTGGTTTGGTTTGGATCTGGATTAGATCTGGTCCTGGTCTGGTTCTGGTTCAGGTCTGCTTTTGATTTGGTCTGGTTCTGGTTCAAGTCTGGTTCTGGTTCTGGTTTCATCGTTTAATGAACAGAATCACTGTCAGATTAGATCAGTGGAATATTTCTGTTTATTATTTATTATTTGTATTTATAATATTTCTGTTTATTATTATTTGTTATTTGTATTTATAATATTTCTGTTTATTATTATTTATTATTTGTATTTATAATATTTCTGTTTATTATTATTTGTTATTTGTATTTATAATATTTCTGTTTATTATTATTTGTTATTTGTATTTATAATATTTCTTGTTCTGTTTGTTTCGTGCGTCTGATCCAGGTTCTGTTCAGTGTCTGCTGTTTTTTCAGTCGTTTCAGCTCTGTTTCGTGTCTGTTCTGTGTTTTTTTTGTTTTTTTGGACTCAGATCCATAAACCCGCCGATGAAAACACGAGGAGGTTCAAATCTGTTCAATAAAGGAGGTGAAATATGTTACAAACCTTGTCCTTTTTCTCCCGGAGGATTGGACTTTAACGATAACATCTGTGTTCTCCATGAACCTACGTTTCCCACAATCCCCTGCTTCGGTGCCGGCCGTTGTTTTGTCTCTGGGGAGG
The DNA here is from genome assembly GCF_902148855.1 of Sphaeramia orbicularis. Lineage (NCBI taxonomy): Eukaryota > Metazoa > Chordata > Actinopteri > Kurtiformes > Apogonidae > Sphaeramia > Sphaeramia orbicularis. The sequence goes on along the minus strand of NW_021941459.1, from coordinate 172,707 downwards.
TTTTCTGTTTTTATTTTAACGCAGATGATCGACTCTTTGTCTGCGATGGTTCTGTAACATGTCGGCTCCTTAAACTCCACATGTTCCAACAAATGTTCGATGAAAACACTTAATTTCCTGTTTCATAAAATGTGACCAGTTGAATCTGTTGGATTTTGATGATGCCTTCAGGTGCAGTCGGGAAGATGAGCTTTTCCATTTGTGAATTTGAAATTACCAGCGTGCTGCGTTCAAGTGCTTTTGTTGTTGTAGTGAAATGAAAAATGTCTGACGCACAGTTTATGGTGACCTGCTACATGGACGTGTTCATTCATCTGATGGAGCTTTTTTTATTTTTTGTAATTTTTAAAAATGGAAATTGCGTACTACAGCATGAATAAATGAACAAAAATGAACAAAATACTCTAAAAATGAACAAAATACTCAACAAAATGAACAAAAGAGCCAAAATCAACAAGAAAATGAACAAAAATGAACAAAATCATGTGTTAATTCATCTGCTACAGCATTTTTTTTTTTTTTCGTAATTTTTAAAAATGGAAATTGCGTACTAAACATTAATAAAAGGAAAAAAATGAACAAAATACTCCAGAAATGAACAAAATACTCACCAAAATGAACAAAAGAGAGCCAAAATCACTGAAAAATGAACAAAAATGAACAAAATCATGTGTTCATTTATCTGATAGAGCATTTTTTTTTTTTTTTTAAATTTTTTGTAATTTATAAAAATGGAAATTGCGTACTAAAACATGAATAAATGAAAAAAAAAAGACTAAAATACTCAACAAAATGAACAAAATAGAGCCAAAATCATTGAGAAAATGAACAAAAATCAATAAAATCATGTGTTAATTCGTCTGCTACACTGATCTGTCTTGGTGGAGGTCTGCGCTCCACAGGTGCTTCTAGTTTTTCAGTTTTGTTTAACCTTACCTTTTTTCTGTTTTTTTTTTTTACCTCTGGCAGTTCACCGCTTACCTTTGTACCATTTCCAGCTGTTTATTGGACTGGAACTGCTGGAATTTACAGACAAAACTGGAAAAATTGGGGTGTTCTAAAACTTTGGACCGGTACTGTGTGTGTGTGTGTGTGTGTGTGTGTGTGTGTGTGTGTGTGTGTGTGTGTGTGTGTGTATATATGTATAGTTATTTGTATATTTGGATAGGTATTTGGGATTACTTTATTCTTGTCCTAACACTAGAGCAGCTGCTGCTTATGCAGAACATTTGCAGATAAGTAACGTCAGAGCAATACCTTATTTTAATAAATAATTTGCATAAACACCGCATCCATGGGGGGGCGCCACTGTAGTTTCACAGGCTACATGACGTCAGAGCTCGGAACTGGGAAAACACGGATCTAGTACGAGTTCACCAAGGTTCTAATAGTTTTGGATTTTCATTCTAGTTTAGTTTTATTTAGTTTTGAATTTTTTTTCTCTAATTCAGTTCATTTTAATTTGTTTTTAGAGCAGGTTTGATAGTTTTTTAGTTTTTATTTTCTTCTAAATGCTTAGTTGTAGTTCAGTTGTAGTTCAGTTGTAGTTCAGTTGTAGTTCAGTTGTATTTCAGTTGTAGTTCAGTTGTAGTTCAGTTGTAGTTCAGTTGTAGTTCAGTGGTCTCTTTTCTCTTCTTCTCTGTGCTCCTATTCAAATCAATCCCAGACAGGACTCTGCTGCTTTAGTCTCCATGTTTCCAGGTAGAGTGGGGACCAGAAGACGACTGGAAACCACAAGTGAACACAAGTGACGGAGCAAAAAGTGTCGTATGGAGACAGCACAGAAAACTGAGAGAGACAAAGAAATCCATTTAACATCAATCTGACATTGACATAATGAAAACAAAGGGAAATTTATCCATAATTTTTATCCGTTTTAGTTAGTTTTGTAAACACACAATACAGTTTCAGTTAGTTATCGTTTTTTCTTTTAATTACAGTTTTTATTTATTTCAGTGAATGAAAATGTTTTTACAATTCCAGTTTTTGTGATTTCGTTAGTTTTCATTGACGATAATAACCTTGAAGTTCACGGGTGGGAAGTCACGGGTTTGACTGACATTCCAGAGGATTTTCACCAGTAGAAGGTTGGAAAAACACAAATTATGGGTGGCCTTGAATGCAACATTAATATGAACCCTTTAAAGGGTCAAAACACAGTAATGAACTAGTAGAGTAGTACTAGTAGAGTAGAGAACGAACTTGAATTGATTGACATTCCAACATTTATTTCAATATGAAGTAGCTCCTTGTTTTGGATAATCCCTTGTGGTCCAACTAAAGCAAAAATGAATTGAAAAGTAAAAATGTGGGTGATTTTCCAACACTAGTCTGTCCCATTGTCTCTAAAATGTCCTGTCAGAGAGATTTCAAAGACTGTGTTTTGGGCCTTAAAGGGAATATTTCCATATTTATCGTGGCCCCTGCTGGTCAGTTTGGTTTCATACTGTTTATATTCTGTATTATCTCAGGTTCTAAACTCACCATCTTTTATTAAATAAAACTTTTATACAAGTGGGTCTGGTCTGGTCCAGTTCAGAACAAGGTTATTATCATTAACAAAAACTAATGAAATGATGAAAACTAGAATTGTAAAAACATTTTCGTTAACTGAAATAAATACAAACTGTAAGTAAAAGAAAAAAGTGGTAACTGGCTGAAACTGCATTGTGTGTTTACAAAACTAACTAAAACGGATAAAAATTATGGATAAAATTCCCTTTGTTTTCATCTTTGTCAGATTGATGTTAAATGGATTTCTTTGTCTCTCTCAGTTTTCTGTGCTGTCTCCATACGACACTTTTTGCTCCGTCACTTGTGTTCACTTGTGGTTTCCAGTCGTCTTCTGGTCCCCACTCTACCTGGAAACATGGAGACTAAAGCAGCAGAGTCCTGTCTGGGATTGATTTGAATAGGAGCACAGAGAAGAAGAGAAAAGAGACCACTAAACTAAACTTAATACTAAAACTAAACTAAAACTAAGCATTTAGAAGAAAATGAAAACTAATAAAAACTATCAAGCCTGCTCTAAAAATGAATTAAAACGAACTGAATTAGAGAAAAAAAATTCAAAACTAAATAAAACTAAACTATAATATCACCACCAAAATTTAATCATTTGTTCTTTGTGTCAGTATCAACAGTTCCTGAATTTTTCATCCAAATCCATCCATAACTTTTTGAGTTATCTTGCACAGACAGACAGACAAACAAACCAACGCTGACAAAAACAGAACCTCCTTAGCGGAGGTAAAAGTCCAGAACTGTTCTAACCTTGGGTCAGAACCAGCGGTCTAAGTTGTCGCCCCCTGCTGGTCAGTTTGGTTTCATACTGTTTATATTCTGTATTACCTCAGGTTCTAAACTCACCGTCTTTTATTAAATAGAACTTTTATACATGTGGGTCTGGTCTGGTCTGGTCTGGTTTGGTTTGGTCTTTGGGTCCTGAACCCGGTCCAGTTCAGAACCAGTGCTCTAAGGTGTGGTGTCCTGCTGGGTCAACTGCTCTGATGTTCTGGTCGTGTTCGTTTAAATCTGGGTCAGATGCTGCTCTGGTGTCTGGTTTGTGTTTCTGATCTGTGTTCTAACTGGGTCTGGATCGGTGTTCTAACTGGGTCTGGATCAGTGTTCTAACTGGGTCTGGATCTGTGTTCTAACTGGGTCTGGATCAGTGTTCTAACTGGGTCTGGATCACTGTTCTAACTGGGTCTGGATCTGTGTTCTAACTGGGTCTGGATCGGTGTTCTAACTGGGTCTGGATCGGTGTTCTAACTGGGTCTGGATCACTGTTCTAACTGGGTCTGGATCACTGTTCTAACTGGGTCTGGATCAGTGTTCTAACTGGGTCTGGATCGGTGTTCTAACTGGGTCTGGATCACTGTTCTAACTGGGTCTGGATCACTGTTCTAACTGGGTCTGGATCTGTGTTCTAACTGGGTCTGGATCGGTGTTCTAACTGGGTCTGGATCGGTGTTCTAACTGGGTCTGGATCACTGTTCTAACTGGGTCTGGATCACTGTTCTAACTGGGTCTGGATCTGTGTTCTAACTGGGTCTGGATCTGTGTTCTAACTGGGTCTGGATCTGTGTTCTAACTGGGTCTGGATCACTGTTCTAACTGGGTCTGGATCGGTGTTCTAACTGGGTCTGGATCGGTGTTCTAACTGGGTCTGGATCAGTGTTCTAACTGGGTCTGGATCGGTGTTCTAACTGGGTCTGGATCTGTGTTCTAACTGGGTCTGGATCTGTGTTCTAACTGGGTCTGGATCACTGTTCTAACTGGGTCTGGATCAGTGTTCTAACTGGGTCTGGATCACTGTTCTAACTGGGTCTGGATCAGTGTTCTAACTGGGTCTGGATCTGTGTTCTAACTGGGTCTGGATCGGTGTTCTAACTGGGTCTGGATCTGTGTTCTAACTGGGTCTGGATCACTGTTCTAACTGGGTCTGGATCAGTGTTCTAACTGGGTCTGGATCACTGTTCTAACTGGGTCTGGATCAGTGTTCTAACTGGGTCTGGATCGGTGTTCTAACTGGGTCTGGATCACTGTTCTAACTGGGTCTGGATCTGTGTTCTAACTGGGTCTGGATCAGTGTTCTAACTGGGTCTGGATCGGTGTTCTAACTGGGTCTGGATCGGTGTTCTAACTGGGTCTGGATCGGTGTTCTAACTGGGTCTGGATCGGTGTTCTAACTGGGTCTGGATCGGTGTTCTAACTGGGTCTGGATCGGTGTTCTAACTGGGTCTGGATCACTGTTCTAACTGGGTCTGGGCTTCAGGACAGGCTGCCGTTGGACGCAGAAGCTGAACATCTGTGATTAATGCGAAGCAGAGCCGAGCACCGAGCCTTTGATAGAAGAGACTGTGGGCTCATTCCTGAAGCACAACGTCACACAGTCCCATAAAGGATCTGATTTCACAGCCTCCAACATCCCATCAGAACCAGCGTCAGAACCAGACCAGCACTCTAAACCCACCCGTGGACTGGGTTTTCACTCACTGTTGTCGACGAAGCAGAAGTCGGTAAAAAGTTTGGTTTCAGTTCCGTTCATGTGTGTTTGGTCCCAGAAGAAACTGCATGAAATAAAACACAAGCTTCAGTTCAGGTTCCACTTTCTGATCGGAAACGGACCGGACCACTTCAATAAGAACATAAAAACTGAGAGATTATATCACAGGTGTCAAACATGCGGCCCGGGGGCCACATCTGGCCCACCAAAGGGTCCAGTCCGCTATGGAGAGAAATGTGCTTCTTTATTCATCAATGAAAAAGAATAGATGTGAGAGCAGAAGACGGTCAGTGTCAGTCACAACAAAACCATCATTTTGTTTAGAAATCAGTCCTCTCTGCTTATGAGTTCAAAACTTTGGTTTAAAACTTCCAAAGTTTGGCTTGTGAATTTAAGTGCAGTTAAAGGGCGGGGCCTACGCCGATGGATGACAGAAGAGTTTCTATTGGTGGCTTTGACCCGGCTCCAGCTCCAGCTTCAACTCAAACCCACTTCTGTTGTGTTTCTGTTACTGGAGCTCCACTGATCGCCTGCTGCTCTGTGAAACTGAAATGTGTCCCATAAGTAATAGATTACACTAAATATCGTCAGTTACAGCCTGTACATGCACAGCCTGAGCAGAGGACGGGATGAGTTACAGAGAGACAGGACACCTGGACCACAGCTGGTACTGGACACCTGGACCACAGCTGGTACCAGGACACCTGGACCACAGCTGGTACCAGAACACCTGGACCACAGCTGGTACCAAAACACCTGGACCACAGCTGGTACAGGACACCTGGACCACAGCTGGTACCAGGACACCTGGACCACAGCTGGTACCAGGACACCTGGACCACAGCTGGTACCAGAACACCTGGACCACAGCTGGTACCAGGACACCTGGACCACAGCTGGTACCAAAACACCTGGACCACAGCTGGTACCAAAACACCTGGACCACAGCTGGTACCAGGACACCTGGACCACAGCTGGTACCAGAACACCTGGACCACAGCTGGTACAGGACACCTGGACCACAGCTGGTACCAAAACACCTGGACCACAGCTGGTACCAAAACACCTGGACCACAGCTGGTACCAGGACACCTGGACCACAGCTGGTACCAGAACACCTGGACCACAGCTGGTACCAAAACACCTGGACCACAGCTGGTACCAAAACACCTGGACCACAGCTGGTACCAGGACACCTGGACCACAGCTGGTACCAGAACACCTGGACCACAGCTGGTACAGGACACCTGGACCACAGCTGGTACCAGGACACCTGGACCACAGCTGGTACCAGAACACCTGGACTACAGCTGGTACAGGACACCTGGACCACAGCTGGTACCAGAACACCTGGACCACAGCTGGTACCAGGACACCTGGACCACAGCTGGTACCAGGACACCTGGACCACAGCTGGTACCAGAACACCTGGACCACAGCTGGTACCAGGACACCTGGACCACAGCTGGTACCAGAACACCTGGACCACAGCTGGTACCAAAACACCTGGACCACAGCTGGTACCAGGACACCTGGACCACAGCTGGTACCAAAACACCTGGACCACAGCTGGTACCAAAACACCTGGACCACAGCTGGTACAGGACACCTGGACCACAGCTGGTACAGAACACCTGGACCACAGCTGGTACCAGGACACCTGGACCACAGCTGGAACCAGAACACCTGGACCACAGCTGGTACAGAACACCTGGACCACAGCTGGTACCAGGACACCTGGACCACAGCTGGTACCAGAACACCTGGACCACAGCTGGTACCAAAACACCTGGACCACAGCTGGTACAGGACACCTGGACCACAGCTGGTACCAGGACACCTGGACCACAGCTGGTACCAGGACACCTGGACCACAGCTGGTACCAGGACACCTGGACCACAGCTGGTACCAGGACACCTGGACCACAGCTGGTACCAGAACACCTGGACCACAGCTGGTACCAGGACACCTGGACCACAGCTGGTACAGGACACCTGGACCACAGCTGGTACCAGAACACCTGGACCACAGCTGGTACAGGACACCTGGACCACAGCTGGTACCAAAACACCTGGACCACAGCTGGTACCAAAACACCTGGACCACAGCTGGTACCAGGACACCTGGACCACAGCTGGTACCAGAACACCTGGACCACAGCTGGTACCAAAACACCTGGACCACAGCTGGTACCAAAACACCTGGACCACAGCTGGTACCAGGACACCTGGACCACAGCTGGTACCAAAACACCTGGACCACAGCTGGTACAGGACACCTGGACCACAGCTGGTACCAGGACACCTGGACCACAGCTGGTACCAAAACACCTGGACCACAGCTGGTACAGGACACCTGGACCACAGCTGGTACCAGAACACCTGGACCACAGCTGGTACCAGAACACCTGGACCACAGCTGGTACCAGGACACCTGGACCACAGCTGGTACCAGAACACCTGGACCACAGCTGGTACCAGGACACCTGGACCACAGCTGGTACCAGAACACCTGGACCACAGCTGGTACCAAAACACCTGGACCACAGCTGGTACCAGGACACCTGGACCACAGCTGGTACCAAAACACCTGGACCACAGCTGGTACCAAAACACCTGGACCACAGCTGGTACAGGACACCTGGACCACAGCTGGTACAGAACACCTGGACCACAGCTGGTACCAGGACACCTGGACCACAGCTGGAACCAGAACACCTGGACCACAGCTGGTACCAAAAACACCTGGACCACAGCTGGTACAGGACACCTGGACCACAGCTGGTACCAAAACACCTGGACCACAGCTGGTACCAGGACACCTGGACCACAGCTGGAACCAGAACACCTGGACCACAGCTGGTACCAAAACACCTGGACCACAGCTGGTACAGGACACCTGGACCACAGCTGGTACCAAAACACCTGGACCACAGCTGGTACAGGACACCTGGACCACAGCTGGTACCAAAACACCTGGACCACAGCTGGTACCAGGACACCTGGACCACAGCTGGAACCAGAACACCTGGACCACAGCTGGTACCAAAACACCTGGACCACAGCTGGTACCAGGACACCTGGACCACAGCTGGTACCAGAACACCTGGACCACAGCTGGTACCAAAACACCTGGACCACAGCTGGTACCAGGACACCTGGACCACAGCTGGTACCAAAACACCTGGACCACAGCTGGTACCAGGACACCTGGACCACAGCTGGTACCAAAACACCTGGACCACAGCTGGTACCAGGACACCTGGACCACAGCTGGTACCAAAACACCTGGACCACAGCTGGTACCAGGACACCTGGACCACAGCTGGTACCAGGACACCTGGACCACAGCTGGTACCAGAACACCTGGACCACAGCTGGTACAGGACACCTGGACAACAGCTGGTACCAGGACACCTGGACCACAGCTGGTACCAGAACACCTGGACCACAGCTGGTACCAGAACACCTGGACCACAGCTGGTACAGAACACCTGGACCACAGCTGGTACCAGGACATCTGGACCACAGCTGGTACCAGAACACCTGGACCACAGCTGGTACCAGGACACCTGGACCACAGCTGGTACCAGAACACCTGGACCACAGCTGGTACAGGACACCTGGACAACAGCTGGTACCAGGACACCTGGACCACAGCTGGTACCAGAACACCTGGACCACAGCTGGTACAGGACATCTGGACCACAGCTGGTACCAGAACACCTGGACCACAGCTGGTACAGAACACCTGGACCACAGCTGGTACCAGGACATCTGGACCACAGCTGGTACCAGAACACCTGGACCACAGCTGGTACCAGAACACCTGGACCACAGCTGGTACAGAACACCTGGACCACAGCTGGTACCAGGACATCTGGACCACAGCTGGTACCAGAACACCTGGACCACAGCTGGTACCAGGACATCTGGACCACAGCTGGTACCAGGTGCCATGGACAGAAACAGAAATACTGTCAGTGCCGCAGCAGTTCATAGGATAAACTCAAACACAACTGAGTTAAAAATCGACGCTCTGGCTGCAGATATTTACTGAATGGAGCATCAGGGGGGTTTAGAAGAGGGTCTACCCAGTGAAGACAGAAAAATACGTTAGTGTAGTCCACCCTGGACAGCTTTGGCGTCTGGTTTTGGTCCACGGGCCGTAGTGTTGGACACCCCTGCTGGAGAACATTTACGATGTTCTACTGTTTGTGTGTTTTAGAACAAAACCGCAGTGAAACAGCAGGAAGATCGTGTTTAATTTTTCTATATCACATGATCATCATTGAATCAACTCCATTGGCTGAGTGAAAAGGAGGCGGAGACTAAACAGTCTGAGCCTTAAATGTCACATGGTTCGACCTTTAGGGAATATGTGGAGGTGGTTCAGTGAACGCATCATTAACAGATGTTTCCCATGATCCTCTTGTTTGTTTGGTGTGTTTTCTTTTTTCTTCTTCTTCAGGTTAAATCGTTTCTAAACGTTGTTGTGTTTTTTGTTTTTTTTTTCAGGTTTGGTTCCAGAACAGAAGAGCTAAGTTTCGTCGGAACGAGCGTGCGATGCTCGCCAGTAAAAACGCCTCCCTGCTCAAGTCGTATTCAGGCGACGTGACGGCGGTGGAACAGCCCATCGTCCCCCGACCGGCGCCAAGACCCAACGACTACCTGTCCTGGGGCAGCGCCGCCCCCTACAGGTAACACCCCCAACTGCACAAACACACAAACAAACAAACAAACAAACTAATGAACAACTAATAAACAACTAACAACCCCACATCAGAGTTAAATAAACTAATAAACAAACTGACATCAGACAAACAGAGGAAGAAAAGTGTGAATTTAAGACTGAAGGGAGATTTGGTACTTTATTGGTTTAACCAAAAAAAAATATTTTCAATCCAAAAAAACAGTGTTTGAATGTAAAAGAATATTTGAGATCCAAAAAATTTCATTTGAACACTTTTTTTCTTTGAAAATGTTATTTTTTTTATTTTGTTGCTTTTTTGATTGAATTATTTTTTGATTGAAAATATTTTTTTGGATTGAAGTCATCTTTTTTGTAGTAGGATGTTTGTGTCTTTATTATTCAATCCCAGGTTTTTTTTTTATTTTTTATTTTTATTGAAAATAATGTTTTTGATTAAAGTAATCTTTTTTGTATGTGGGCCATATTATGGGTATGATATTTGTGTCTTTATTATTTATGTTATTCAATCCCAAAAAATATCACTTCAGTAAAAAAAAAGACATATTCAATAAAAAAAACCTTTTCAATCCAAGAAAAAAGCATTTAAAAGCAATTGTTTGGATTTCAAAAATTGTTTTTTTGCATTCAAGCACTTTTTTTCTTTGATTGAAAAGGTTTTTTTTATTGAAGGTTTTTTTTTTTTTTTAAATTGAAAAATTTTTTTTTTTTTTAAATTGAAGGGATATTTTTTGGGATTGAATAATAAAGACACAAATATCCTACTCCTACAAAAAAGATGACTTCAATCCCAAAAATTATTTTCAATCAAAAAAAAAAAAAAAAAAAAAAAAAACTTTTCAATCAAAGAAAAAAGTGTGTGAATGCAAAAAAAAAAAAAAAAAAAAAAAAAAAAAAAAAATTGCATTTAAACACTTTTCTTTGATAGAAAAGTTTTGTTTTTTTTTATTGAAAGAGACTTTTTGATTAAAGTCATCTTTTTTGTATGTGGGCTATAATGTGGGTCTGATATTTGTGTCTTTATTATTTATGTTATTCAATCCCAAAAAATATCACTTCAATAAAAAAAATATATTTTCAATTAAAAAAAAAACAAAAACTTCACTTCATTAAAAAAAAACACATTTCAATCAAAGAAAAAAGGTGTTCAGATGCAATTTTTTGGGTCTCAATTTTTTTTTTTTTTTTTTTTGGCATTCAAACACTTTTTTCTTAGATTGAAAAGGATTTTTTTATTATTGAAGTGAAGTTTTTTGTGATTGAAATTCTTTTTTTTTTTTTTTTTTATTCAACTTCCCTTTTGATTGAATAATAAAGGAACAAATCTACCTCCATATTAGACCTGATTCTGTATTTTTACAAAAGTAGTGAAAATAAAAACTAGACTGAAAACAAAGTCATAAAATGAAAAACAAACCCAGGGTCAGTGAACGTTGACGAGGATCTGAAGGACGGAAATAAAGACGAAAAAGAACAGAAGGAGAAATCAGACCCACAGGATGAAAACGATAGAAGGTTGAATATAGAAGGGAAGGTGGGAGTGTTGGACGGAGGGATGAGGAGGCGAAGCGCAGACGTTAATGAAAGAAAAGGCGGATGTAAATCAAACCAACAGACGCTGTTATGCTTTCATTTCCTGTGCGAAGCCGCTGGTTCTCCTCATTCCTGGGCTTCATCTCCTCTGATCCACCTGGACTCTGGGCTGCGGTCCGGTCCGGTCCACCTTCACCTGCAGGAAATAAACCCTTCCGCCGCTGGAAGTAGTCCCTCTGTTTACTGATGTCTGTTTAATAATGTGTCCTGGGTCGGATCCTGCTGAGCTCTGGACCTGCACAGGGTTTCAGGGACTTGGATGTTCTTCTGGTTCTGGTTCTGTGACTCTAAGCTTGATGGGAAATGTGAGGCATGTTCTCTGACTGTAAACTAACCCATGAGCGGTTCAGTGTTTTTCTTCTTTCATCGGTCTCTGAAGCTGATTCCTCTTCTCTGTCGTCGTCATTAATCAGATGAATGAATCAATCAATGCAAAATTTAATGTTTCTACACTTAGTTACTTATTTTGTGTAATTTTTAAAAATGGAAATTGCGTAGTATAACATGAATAAATGAACAAAAATGAACAAACTACTCTACAAAATGAACAAAATAGAGCCAAAATGACTGAGAAAATTTATAAAATTGAACAAAATCATATGTTCATTTATCTGATAGAACATTTTTTTTTATTTTTTGTAATGTTCATTCACAAAAATTGTCTAATAAAACATGAATAAATGAGCAAAAATGAACAAAATACTCAACAAAATGAACACAATAGAGCCAAAATTATGTAGAAAAAAAAAAAAAAAAATGAACAAAATCATGTGTTAATTTATCTGCTACAGCATTTTTTCGGGGGGGGGGGGGGGGGCAAATTATATCTGCTTGAACTATAGAAGGAAAAAAATTTCACATTTTACATAATGTAAATGCAAAATTTTGTTTTTAAAGTTGGTTTTAACAGATATGTGAATAAATAAATGGATGAATGAATTAACAATAAATCAACAAAGTAATAATATTGACAAAATAAGCTACAAACTGAACAAAATCAAAGACAAAATAATGAAATATGCAAGAAAATGTTGCAAAATAAACAAAAACAATCAAAAATTTAAGAAAAATGTTGAAATAATTGGTGTCAAATACAGTTCTTCATCTTTTCATGGTCATCAGATATGACTATATTTGGACATTCAGAGGCTCCGTAGTTACCGTGGAAACACTGTCCAATTAAAAAAAAAAAAAAAAAATTATAAAGTGATAAAAAGTGTGAAAATAATAAGCAAAAAACTGAATAAAATAAAGTAAAAAAAAAAACATTAAATAAGAAATAAATGAAAAACAGCCAACATAGTGAATGAAAGGAATATTAACAATAAATCAACAAAATAATAAGTAATATTAACAAAATAAGCCACGAACTGAACAGAATTGAAGAAAAAAATAATAAAACAGGCAAGAAAATGTTGAAAAACAAACAAAATAATCCAAAATGTAACAAAAATTAAGGAAAATTAATTAAATAGCCAATAAAATGAACCAGAACAGCCACAGTAGTCAATAAAATGAAAAAATAAATAAATAGATAAATAAAAATCAACAAGAACAAAATAAGCTACAAACAGAACAAAATTGAAGAAATATCTTGAAATAATTGGTGTAAAATACAGTTCTTCATCTTTTCATGGTCATCAGATATGACCATATTTGGACGTTCAGAGGCTCCGTAGTTACCGTGGAAACACCGTCATCTTCTCCAACACTGATTCACCAGTAAAACCCATGGAGTTGGATCAGTGACAGTGGATGGACACACTGGTTTATGTTCAGATAAGGATAGACTGGACTGAAAACAGACAGTTTTTCTTCAGTTTTCTCTGTTTTTGGTAGAATAATCCTCAAATGTAAATGTATTTCTTTATTTAACCTTCTGGTATCAGGGTGAGCGTATTATACACACTTTACACTTCATGTTATTAAAGGTCAGATTATTTTTAATAAATTGTTTCAGGTCAGAATTCAGAAGTTTTGTAAAAAAAAAAAAAAAACAAAAAAAACCCAAAACAAAACTATTTTTTGCATCAAAAAATGTAGTTAGTTTCCATTCCAAACATGGCATTTAAAGGGTTAAAAATATGACAGTTATTGGGTATTTGGTATTTTTGTTTATGGATCAAATTGATGAAATTCAAAAAAATGCAAATAAAAAACTGAAAACAAACTGTATAAAAACATATTGACGTTACTACGACACGTCTGTTGATAAAAGTGTCCCAGTCACACCTGTCAATCATCTGCTCAGTCTTCTCGTCTGCGTTCGTCTCGTCTCTAACTCGGTGTTTGTGTTTCCTTCTGATCAAATGAACCCAAACATCCTCTGTTTTACCCACAATCCCCTCTGCCACCGTCAGATCATGTGACCGCCCTGACAAGGTGATAATGTGAAAACAAAGCGTATTAAATCCACCGCTGACCTCTGACCCCGAGCGTCACCCGACACCACAGCAACATGAACTGAGCTCTGACGGGCAACATTTTATGGGACTCTGCTGACTCTGGTTCCTCTGGTTCCTCTGGGTCCTTTGGTTCTGTTGGTTCCTGTGGTTCTGTTGGTTCCTGTGGTTCTGTTGGTTCCTCTGGTTCCTTTGGTTCCTCCGGTTCCTCTGGTTCCTTTGGTTCCTCTGGTTCCTTTGGTTCTGTTGGTTCCTTTGGTTCTGTTGGTTCCTTTGGTTCTGTTGGTTCCTCTGGTTCCTTTGGTTCTGTTGATTCCTCTGGTTCCTTCGGTTCCTCTGGTTCCTTTGGTTCTGTTGGTTCCTCTGGTTCCTTTGGTTCTGTTGGTTCCTCTGGTTCCTTTAGTTCCTCTGGTTCCTTTGGTTCTGTTGGTTCCTCTGGTTCCTTTGGTTCTGTTGATTCCTCTGGTTCCTTCGGTTCCTCTGGGTCCTTTGGTTCTGTTGGTTCCTCTGGTTCTGTTGGTTCCTCTGGTTCCTTTGGTTCCTTTAGTTCCTCTGGTTCCTCTGGTTCCTTTGGTTCTGTTGGTTCCTCTGGTTCCTTTGGTTCCTTTAGTTCCTCTGGTTCCTTTGGTTCCTCTAGTTCCTTTGGTTCCTGTGGTTCCTTTGGTTCCTATGGTTCCTCTAGTTCCTCTGGTTCCTTTGGTTCCTCTGGTTCCTGTGATTCCTTTAGTTCCTCTGGTTCCTTTAGTTCCTCTGGTTCCTTTGGTTCCTCTAGTTCCTTTGATTCCTATGGTTCCTTTGGTTCCTGTGGTTCCTCTGGTTCCTGTGGTTCCTATGGTTCCTCTAGTTCCTCTGGTTCCTTTGGTTCCTGTGATTCCTTTAGTTCCTCTGGTTCCTTTGGTTCCTCTGGTTCTGTTGGTTCCTCTGGTTCCTTTGGTTCCTCTGGTTCCTTTGGTTCCTGTGGTTCCTCTGGTTCTGTTGGTTCTAGGTACTTCCTTTTTCTTGCTGATGCTCCTCTAACCTGAACCCTTATATGATCCTAAAGCTGGTATCCGGTGGCGGAGGGGGCGCCGGTGAGAGTTCCACAGAAAATGCTGCCCACAGAGAACAAGTACGCCTCCACTTTACTACACTTTACTGCACTTTACTGCATTTTACTGCACTTTACTGCACTTTACTGCACTTTACTACACTTTACTGCACTTTACTGCACTTTATTACACTTTACTGCACTTTACTGCACTTTACTGCATTTTACTGCACTTTCCTGCATCCACTAACGTCCTGTTTCCTGCTGTTTGTTCACATTTAAATAGATTTAATCTGTTAAACTCTCATTCTAACCAGTCTGTGTTTTATTTTTGCCCTAATCTTTAGTTTTATTGTGTTGTTTTTTAATTAAATGTCATTTTCTTCATGTGTTTCTGATGTTGTTAAAGGACCACGCAGCTGTTTTTGCACATTTCAACCCATTTCCTGCTCCTCTATGTGTGTTTTTTCTTTGTATTTAAGTTTTTTCTATTTCTAAACCAATGGTTCTGTTCCTGTTTTTTGATCAGTCTGGGCAGGTTTTTTCAATCAATTTCTACTTTATCTGAGTAGTTTTATGGATACAGAGCTTACAGTTTAAAAAAAAGCATCTTATTAAAGAAAACGAACCAAATACATGTAGTTTTATATCATGTCTTTTGCTCTGAGGTAAAAGTGAACAGAGTAAATTCAGTCTTTGTTTCTGTAAAAACAAACATTTGTTCAGAAGGAAAAAAGAAAAACCTGCAGGTTAAAGAGGATGAACAGAACAGTCTGAGGACAAGAATAAAACAAACGAGTATAATAAATAAATAAATAAATGAATAATCAAAACCCAATCATTTTAGAATTTCGTACCAGATTAAGGGGTAATGAGCGTTCTAGATTCAAATTCATTCACGATAATAAATCAATCATCGCATTTGTGATTTAATGGAAAAACCGACATCATGCACTTGTGTTTTTTCGACATTTAGTAAATATCGCTAAAGTTTTGCGCATCTGTCCGATGGAAAAGTGGCTACTCTCAGGTGTTTTCACAGAGGGAGGGGTTAAGTCTGTGATTGACAGGTGTAACCACCAGTCACGGATCAGATTCAGATTTGACTGCTGCTGCTGCTGAAAAAAAAAAAAATCCGTTCATGCTGATGTTTCAGAAATAATCTGAGATATAAAAGATGTGTCACATGACCAGGAGGCTAATGACATCACTGGTCATGTGAGACGTGTTTCCTGTCGCATCAGGATAAAAAAAAAACGGTTTTAAAATGTCTGACGTCTGAAACAGAAACGAAGGGTCAGGTGTCGAATCTACAGCCGGCCGATGGTTTTCATCTGGACACGATGGCGAGGATCAGAGGTGGACATGTGCCCAATCAGGTCCCACAGAAAATGTGATTGACAGGTGTGATTGACAGGTGGCTGCTCTACTGTGGGTGTGGTTTAATATTTCCACATGACGTAACATGACTTTTTTAACACAAATATTTGCTAAAGTTTGTTTTACTGAGTCAGTTAGCTAGCATTTAGCATTAGCTCATACATGACCCCTCATGCCCCAGCAGCTCCGCCCCTTTTGTCCATATATGACCACTTCTGACCCAAGTCTAAAACCGATGAAGGTTTTCTGGAGACCAAAGCAGAGCTAAAAGGAGAGGAACGTACTTATGTCTTATTCAGCGTTGGAAGATGTCGAGTAAAATCTGCATAAATGCACTGTAAAAAAAAAAAAAAAAAAAAAAGTAAAAAAACAGGATTATTCCGGCAGCAGGGGTGCCGAAAAAATATTGTAAAATAACAGAAAATAACCATCTCATAAAAATTCAGTAATTTTCCAGAATTAAAAACAGTTTTTTGCCCTAACTTTACATGAGATTTTGCATATTTTTTTGACTTTTTAATGTCTAACATGTTCGAGTGTAAATCAATTGCTAATTGTTATTAGACCATAATTAACAGTTTTCTTAAACAGAACTGTTTTTTTTTTTTTTTGGCAAATTATCTCCATAAAGTGAGTAATAACTAGTAATAGAGCATGTTAAAATTTGAGAAAACATCAGATTAGCTGCATTAAAATGTTTTTATTTCATAGTTTTCACACAGTTTATCACTTTCTGATATTGCGTTTCAAATATACACTAAAAAAAAAACAGAAAAAAAGGGTAATATTCCAGCAGCTGGGGTCCTGAAAAAATACTGTAAAATAACAGAGAATAACCATCTCATAAAAAAATGGTAATTTTCCATAATTCAAATACAGTTTTTTGCCCTAACTTTACATCAGCTTTTGCACATTTTTTTTTGACTTTTTAATGTTTAATAAAGAATATTTTCATGTATTAAAACAATCCAATTCCCTATAAATATTAGTGATGGGCAGTAATTAAAAATTTTAATCGCAAATAATCGCGTGAATTTCTACAATTAATCGCGATTAATAGCATAGTTATACTGGGGGGGGGGGGGGGGGGGGTGCCAGCATCAACAGTGTGTATTTCCTTTCAGTGATATTTCAGACTGCAGTACTCCGCTGATAAAAATAATTGCACATGTCAGTGCTTCCAAACACCTGTGTCCTCCCCCCCCCACCATCTGAAGACATTTACAATGAAAATGTCCATGGAACAGACCGCTACTGTTACGCATGTTTATGTCCACACATGTTTATGTACGCTTGTGAGTGATTGACAGGAGTCTTAGTCCCACTAATCAGTACTAATACTAATAAGAACAATAATATGTGATGTTCAGTTGTTCAAAGTAAACAAAGGGGGCCCTCTAGTGGTGGGAATAAATTGTACTAACGTATGTTTTGTCCTTGCGGTGTTCCCGTAGTCAGTTCAGACATAAGAAGGAACTAACAGACACGTTTCTTTCACTCTGTTTGTATGGCCCCAAAAACGTTTGCCTGTGAGTATTTTCTGTTCAGTTGTTGTCAGAATGAATAGTATCAAATACCGCTGATGTGAACCTTTGTTACTGAATAAAAAGACGGGTTAATTTAAGAAAATCTTAAATTAATCTGTAAATGCTAATCGTTAGCGTGTCTATGGATTTTCCCATTCAAGTTAGCATCAAGCTAGCGGTCTTTTTCCCATTCATTTAAATGTATAATGCCATGTAAATGTGCTAAGGCAGTGAACAGAACTCAGACAGATTTAGTTTGTATGTGTCAGTTTTACAGTGAGTCTACAGGAACAGATTTGGACACAAGTTTTGGGCTTTTCCTGGTAAACCTGTTGTCTATCTGCAGCTAATCGCTACACGCACACAAGCAGAAGAATAGGAGTTAGAAAAATTACTGTCCTCACTAAGACGTCTGTAGCTTAAACATGTTAATAACACACTGTAATAACCACATCCAAAATAACCTCATAAACATGTTTCTAACGACACGTTTACATGTGAAATTATTTATCAAACAACAGAATGACTGACACATACAGGCGCTGAACTGCAGCAGTTAAACAGTTTGGTTCAGCATTAGTCGGAACAGTTCGCTCTTTTCTCCTCTCAGCTCGTGCACAGTTCACACAGAGCACCGGTGTGTGGAGCGCCAAAATAAAAGCATGAGTTTCAAAATAAGAGTCTGTATGTATAAATGAACTCAGACTTGCCTGAAAGGCAGAACGGCATTAACGGGAGAATTAAAAAATCGTTGGCGTTATTTAATGAATGTGTTAACGTGGTAATAATGCGTTAACTTGCCCAGCCCTAGTTAATTTCCATTTGACATGTAAAATCAGTCTGTTTTTGTCATTTCATTGATATTTTCCTGTATCTTAAAAATACAGGAAAAATCTGTAAAATAAACAGTGAAAATTCTGTTAAACTACAGATTTTTTTTTACAGTGTATGATGATGAAATATTTACTTATTTCGACCAAAAAAACAATGTGAAACCGGTGATGTCACGGTTGCTCCGCCCACTGCTTTTATAAACGTTATAATTTCCCTGGTTTTGACCCTGGACAGTTGGACAGACCTGAACTCGTCCTGTTCCTTTAAATCGTTTTCCGACTGTAAACTCGTTCAAGTCCAGGTTCGTTCCATCTGCGTCTGAAACGCTGTCGATGCGTCACGTGGTCCGACGTAGACCCACAGGAGGTCGTGGACCTCCAGGACCGGGTCGGTGTCCTCAGACTGTGTCCTGTGTGTTTCCACAGCTGGTCCAGGTGATCTGACCTGTCCTGTTTTTTCCCTCCCCCGTCTCTCAGCGCCATGGCGACGTACCCGCCCACCTGCTCCAACACCAACACGTCTCAGGGCATGAACATGGCCAACAGCATCGCCAACCTGAGGCTCAAAGCCAAGGAGTACAGCCTCAACCAGGTCCCCACCGTCAACTGAGACCCGGGCCCGGACCTGGACCCGGGCCTGCTCCTCGGACCCGGACCTGGCCCTGCTCCTAGGACACAGTCCCAGCCCTGCTCCTTGGACCCGGACCAAGTCCTGGTCCTAGACCCGGACCCGGCCTTGCTCCTCAGACCTGGTCCTGCTCCTTGGACCCGATCCCGGTCCCAGTGCCCCTGCCAGACCTGACCCTACTCCTCGGTCCTGGACCTGGCCCTGCTTCTCGGTCCAGGTCCTGTATCTGGCCCTGCTCCTCAGACCCGGGCCCAACCCTGGTCCTCGGACCCGGTCCTGGTCCCAGACCTGGACCCGGCCCTGCACCTTGGACCTGGACCCAAATCCGGCTTTGCTCCTTGGACCAGGGCTTGCTCCTTGGAGCCACACCAGGACCCGGTCCTGCTCCCTGGATCAGACTCGACCATGTTCTTCAGACCCGGACCGGGACTTGGTCCTGGTCTTGGACCTGGCCTGCTCCATGGAACCAGACCTGCTTCTTGGTCCTGAAGTAGGACCTGGCCCTGCTACTTGGACCTGGACCCGGACTTGGCCCTGCTCATCGGTCCTGGTCTTGGACCTGGCCCTGCTCCTCAGACCCGGGCCCAACCCTGCTCCTCGGACCTGGTCCTGGTCCCAGACCCGGACTCGGTCCTGCACCTTGGACCTGGACCCAAACCCGGCTTTGCTCCTTGGACCAGACTCGGCCATGCTCTTCGGACCCGGACCGGGACTTGGTCCTGCTCATGGACCCGGACCTGCTTCTTGGTCCTGGTTTTGGACCTGGCCCTGCTCCTTGGACCTGGGCCTGGCCCTGCTCTTTGGACCTGGACCTGGCCCTGCTCTTTGGTCCTGGACCTGGCCCTGGTCCTGGTCCCACCTGCACCTGGACCAGGTCTTGGTCTTGTCTCCAAACTTGCGCCTGGTTTTGTTTCGTCTCTGGAGGCGTTTCGTCTTTTTTTTAATCTCGTCCTCGGACTCAGAAGACGCAGACTCGCGTTGGGACGATGCGGATTTTCCTTGAATGGATAAACTGAACGGATAAACATCTACTCTGCAGACACAGACTTCCCCTGCGTAGACGACGGGGACATTTATACCTGTTCTAGTTTGGTTTTTGTCGTTTTTTCTTTCCTTTTATACCACTGAGCTTCCACACTTTCACACCTTGTGTTTGTTCATGTACTCGTCCAGTATACAGGATGTATGTCTGAACCCAAACCCAGTAGATCCTCCTCATTCCTTTATCATATCCTTTATTTGTAACAGAATAAAACTTGTATATGAATAAAAATGCATCTCAACAGCTCTAGTTTTTCTCCTTTTTAGAACATGTGAGATGAAAAACCAAGCAGACTGACGTGAAAACAGCTGCTTTTAGTTTCAGCCCAGTGTCCTGACGCAGGAAAATCACACGTGATGATGAATCTGACATCAGAGACCACAGGACCTCATTTAACCAGTCGGGACAGAACTACAGGATGTTACCATGGAAACGAGTGAGCGTCTCAGGTTCAGGAGGAGGCGGCTCCAACTCCAACAACTTCCTGTTTTCTGTAGAAAACCGTCAGGTGTTCGTTCAGAATGTTGTCGACTCAGACGAAAACAAAACAACGACCCGTTTCTCAGTAACGTTTGACGGATCTGACCCGGGCTCGTTCCAGATCCAGAACCTTCTGTCTGTCATGTTCTGGTTGTGGGCGTGGTCTTATCCCAGAGGCTTTAACCTCATCCAATCAGACGAATTAAATGACGACACACGAGCGTAGAAGAGCCTTAAACACACGTTGGAGGCGGAGTTTGGTGTTTTATAAAGTCCTTATAGAATGATCTGAACGACTGGATGGAACTCAGGTTCTGGGAGGAGAACCGTCAACGACAGAAAAAGAACAAATCATCTGTGTCGGGTGTCAAACATGTGGCCCGCGGGCCAAAACTGGCCTGCCTAAGGGTCTAGTCTGGTCCATGGATGAACCTGTTCCACATTCAGACCAATATGATCTGAAGTGGATCAGAACCAGTAGAATAAGAACAGAAGAACCCAGTGGTTTCCAACCTGTTTTGTCTCATGACCCCATTTTAACATCACACATGTCTGGTGACCCCAGACATTCAAAACAGACTTTTTGTTTTGTGGCTAAAATTAATTTGTTTTTGGTCATGTAATAGTTTACTATACTATGTTGCAAATAAATGTTAATTTTAGACACATTTAGTCTATATAATGTCTATTATTGTGGACAGAGGCGTGGATTACTGCACAAAGGCTCAGGATCTGTCCAGTCAGTCCAGCTGGGATTTACAAGGAGGACAATTAATACTGAACAAACAAGAACTGAAACTAGGAATTATGAAAGAGCTGCAGCATCTGAAACTGACCACAGTGAACATGTGACACAAACAGAACCACAGTGCTGCAGTTTCACAACCACAGTTTGTCTTTCATGGATTGTGATTGTCTTTCTCAACTCACCATATATTTTTATTATTAATTTTTTTGTGTTTTTTTTTTTTTTTTTTTATCAATTACTAGAAATTTAAAGTGACCCCATTTGAATTCCAGGTGACCCCACATGGGGTCCTGACCCCAAGGTTGAAAAACACTGGAATAACCTATAAACGAGTGCGTTGACCTGTGGGGAACCCCGGGTTCTAGATGTGGTCGTTCTGATGCTGAGCAGAACTGACTGTTGGGAAAAGATAGAAGTACTGACATAAAAACTGTTTGGTAAAGGATTCTTTAAAATAAAAAAAACTATTAATATATTTAAAGGGACTGAAGTTAGTAAATACGTTGTTCCTTTTTTAAACTTCATTTCCCATCATGCAGTGTGGTACTGCACTTCCCGTCAACCATCATGGGCATAGCAACGTCATTCTAAGGCTATTGGACTCAAAATTACTATCCGCCAAAATATTGGTCTGATCAACTTTCCATTTTCACTGGTCTGTGCAGTGAGCAGAAATACAGAAATATGACAAACACAAGCAGTCAGCTGTGTACGGAGTTAGAGATGTCACACACACACACACAGACACACACACACACACACACAGAGTCTATTAAAAGATAATGACAACTAAAATTTTTCTCTTTTAGTGTAAAAAAAGGAAAATTACGTGAAAATGTTCACATTTACAAACTATCTATTCACAAACAAATGCTAAACTGAGGCGTATTGTTGTTAAATTGCACTTATTTTCTTATGTTATTATTTTACTGGTTCAGTCCGGTTCGGTTCGGTTCAGTCCACTTGGGATCAGATTGAGTTTGACGCCGATGATCAGTGACATAAATACAGACAAAACAGGATCTGAAACAATTAGAACGAAAGACAAACAAAGTGTCCAGGTCTCAGCTGATCAGACCTGTTTGTTTATGTGTGTTGGACATGAATCTGAAACACCAGGGTCCAAGAGCCGCAAGGAGGAGCAGGAGCGTTCTGTCCAACATAAGGACCAATAAAATAGAAAGATGAACAAAAGGCTCAGAGCCACGTGGTTCAGATCCATGTGGTTCAGATCTATCTGGTTCAGATCCACGTGGTTCAGATCCATGTGGTTCAGATCTATCTGGTTCAGATCCACGTGGTTCAGATCCATGTGGTTCAGATCTATCTGGTTCAGATCCATGTGGTTCAGATCCATGTGGTTCAGGTCTATGTGGGTCAGATCCATGTGGTTCAGATCCATGTGGTTCAGGTCTATGTGGGTCAGATCTATGTGAAGGTCCAGATCACTGAGCAGAACATGTTTAAGTCTATGATCCAGAGTCTAAAGGACCTGAGACCAGCAGGTCCAGATCTGAACCACATCCACAGTCCTGACCCCCTTTAAGCCACATGGATCTGTTCTGGTGTCAGACGACAGTTTGACTACGTTAAAGAAAATATTAAAGACTGTGTTTGTCTGGATCAGGGTCTGGATCAGGTCTGACCTGGTTCATATTCCTGCTGTAAAGGCAGTGGATCAGACCTGAATACTAGGCCTCTGTAGTGGATCCTGGTCCTGGTCCTGGTCCCAGTCCTGGTCCATAAAGCCCAGATTTACGGCGCCTCCTTCAGAAAACCTCCGGCCGCTGCTGCTTTGTGTGTTTTTCTTTTTCTGAAATTTCCACCTTAAAACCTGAATATTTACGAGCAGGGAAATCCTGCCTCTCATATGTGGACCCCGGGGCCTCGTTGGGATCCCGCCGCCGGCAGACCCTCGTAACCTCCGCCGTCCACAAACACATGTGGAGGCCGCTCCTCCAACGCAGCACGTGGTCGTAAATAGGCCGCTTTACGACGGAGGCTCAAATTTAAAGGCATCGGACGAATGTAGGAAGAAGACGACGACGTGAACAAACACTAGAAATATTTCAGATCCTCCAGATTTGACCTGAACTCACCTCCAAAAACCAACAAGAAGCACGCTGACCTCAGTCATGTTAGCGCCCAGCGTCCTCTGGTCCACGTTAGCGCTGGTTCCTCATCAGGTCTAAGTCTGTTCTGTCTTTTATGTCTTTTCTGTTCTAGTCCTGGTCTATTTACAGCTGGATCCACGTCACAGATACGACATGAGGGCACGAAAAAAAAGACACACGAGGTAAATCTGCACCGAGCGCTAGAAGCCGTGGAGTTGGACGCATTTGTACATTTGTACATTTATACATTTATACATTTGTACATTTGTACATTTGTACATTTATACA
This sequence comes from Sphaeramia orbicularis, assembly GCF_902148855.1. Taxonomy (NCBI): domain Eukaryota; kingdom Metazoa; phylum Chordata; class Actinopteri; order Kurtiformes; family Apogonidae; genus Sphaeramia; species Sphaeramia orbicularis. The sequence goes on along the minus strand of NW_021941459.1, from coordinate 148,927 downwards.
TTTATACATTTATACATTTGTACATTTATACATTTGTACATTTGTACATTTATACATTTATACATTTGTACATTTATACATTTGTACATTTGTACATTTATACATTTATACATTTGTACATTTGTACATTTATACATTTATACATTTATACATTTGTACATTTATACATTTGTACATTTATACATTTGTACATTTATACATTTGTACATTTGTACATTTATACATTTATACATTTGTACATTTATACATTTGTACATTTATACATTTGTACATTTATACATTTATACATTTGATTTCACAGTAAAACAAAGGTTTAGACTCAAAAAGCAGAAGAGACCTGAAAAAAAGGACATTAGTTTGTCATCATTTCACTAATGTCACAGGAGCGGACCGATGTTCTATGTTCCCCAGTACCTATGTTCCCCAGTACCTATGTTCCCTAGTACCTATGCTCTCCAGTACCTATGCTCTCCAGTACCTATGTTCTCCAGTACCTATGTTCCCTGGTACCTATGTTCCCTAGTACCTACGTTCCCCAGTACCTATGTTCCCTAGTACCTATGCTCTCCAGCACCTATGTCCCCTAGTACCTATGCTCTCCAGTACCTATGTTCTCCAGTACCTATGTTCCCTAGTACCTATGTTCTCTAGTACCTATGCTCTCCAGCACCTATGTTCCCTAGTACCTATGCTCTCCAGTACCTATGTTCTCCAGTACCTATGTTCCCTGGTACCTATGTTCCCTAGTACCTATGTTCCCCAGTACCTATGTTCCCTAGTACCTATGCTCTCCAGCACCTATGTTCCCTAGTACCTATGCTCTCCAGTACCTATGTTCTCCAGTACCTATGTTCCCTAGTACCTATGCTCTCCAGTACCTATGTTCTCCAGTACCTATGTTCCCTAGTACCTATGCTCTCCAGTACCTATGTTCTCCAGTACCTATGTTCCCTAGTACCTATGCTCTCCAGTACCTATGTTCTCCAGTACCTATGTTCCCTAGTACCTATGCTCTCCAGTACCTATGTTCTCCAGTACCTATGTTCCCTAGTACCTATGCTCTCCAGTACCTATGTTCTCCAGTACCTATGTTCCCTAGTACCTATGTTCCCTGGTACCTATGTTCCCTAGTACCTATGTTCCCCAGTACCTATGTTCCCTAGTACCTATGCTCTCCAGCACCTATGTTCCCTAGTACCTATGCTCTCCAGTACCTATGTTCTCCAGTACCTATGTTCCCTAGTACCTATGTTCTCCAGTACCTATGTTCCCTAGTACCTATGTTCCCTAGTACCTATGTTCCCCAGTACCTATGTTCCCTAGTACCTATGCTCTCCAGTACCTATGTTCTCCAGTACCTATGTTCCCCAGTACCTATGTTCCCTAGTACCTATGTTCCCCAGTACCTATGTTCCCTAGTACCTATGTTCTCCAGTACCTATGTTCCCCAGTACCTATGTTCCCTAGTACCTCTGTTCCCTAGTACCTATGTTCCCTAGTACCTATGTTCCCTAGTACCTATGTTCCCTAGTACCTATGTTCTCCAGTACCTATGTTCCCTAGTACCTCTGTTCCCTGGTACCTCTGTTCCCTGGTACCTATGTTTAGCTCCTTAAAAGCCTTCATTTGATATAATCTTTACTAAATGCTCATCAGTGAACTCATCATTTCTTTATCTCCACTTTGTGTATTTTTCAGATCCTTAGTTTAATCTTTTTCAGATCTTTTCAGATCTTTCAGATCTTTTTCAGATCTTCAGTCCCAGTTTTTGAAACCTGATCTTCTTTCTTTCTGTTTCCAGTTGAATTCTGCTCTTGAACGTCGTCTCCAGTTGAATGCGTTCCAGTGGAACTCGCTGTTTTCTGTGTTTTACTGTCGAACTTCGTCTGCTCTTGGTTCCTGTTCAGCTGGACGACGGGCTTTGGATTCATTTATTGTTGCTTCAGTCTTTTCTTTCTCAGTCGGTTCTGGTTCTTGGACGACGTTTTCCTCCATTTATCTGACACTTGGATCGGCTTCAGTTTCAGATTCAACATGAGGTGAGATGATGAAACTGCAGCTGAGACGGCCAAACATTCAGGAACGTGTTCAACTGCACTGGGTTTTTAAAGCTTTTCACTTTTGGTTTCAGCTTCTAAAGTGGTTTTGTGTCGGTGGAATCCTTCAGCTGACGTTTTCATCACTTCACGCCTCAGGTTTGGGTCAAAAGCTGAACTGAAAGAAGGTCAACTTTTATTTTTCATGGTTCAACAACAGAAAGAATGAACGAAAAGATGCAATGAAACAAAAATGGAAACAAACGACGCAATGAAAACAGTAAAAACACAAATAGATAAAAATGTGAAGATGTAAAAAAAGAAGAAAAACAGATGCAGAGACAAAAACCATGAAACAGAATAAACCCGTTCCATCTGTTTGGGTTTAAATCCGATCTGATTTTATCGCAAATGCGAACAAACGACTCAACTTCAGCAGTGAAACAAACACAATGTGACAGAACTGTCGAGCAAATGTTTGATGGAGTCAGGATGCTAACGTTTAGCATTAGCTCACCCGTGGTCCCCTGGGCTCCCGCAGCTCCGCCCCCTTTGTCCAAATACAGTCACTTCCTGCTGCAGTTCAGAAGTCAGTGAAGGTTTTTCAGGAGTTGGTGGAGACCAAAGCAGAGCAAAAAGTAGAGGTTCATCTGTGGACGAACATCCACTTAAACATGAAGAAATATGAACTTCCATCTCTAAAAAAACCAACATGAAATGGTTCATTTCTGTTCAGTCCATAAAAGGACATTAAAGAACAGATTTTCACTTCTTGTTTCAGTTTCTAAACAGGTTTGGATCCTGATCAATGGCGTCCCTTCACGTCTCCTGTTTGGGTTGAAAACTCCAAACTAAAAGAAGGTGAATTGAAATGTTTTAGTTTGTGTGTTTGTCTCAGATCCACCATGAGCTGAGGTCCAACCTGGACTAAAACACATCTTTTTTTCCGTTTCTTTTCCTTCTTTCCGTTCTTCTGACAGTCGTTTCTTGGTTTCAGCTCAGTTTCAGTCTTCTCCTTCAGTCGGTTCAGACTCGTTTCACTTCTTTTCTGTCGATCGAAGCAAAAAACCACCATGAACTGACCTGAAGTCACCGATTATTTATATTCAGTCATAAAATAACAGATAAAACTCCTCAAACACATTTAAAGTAGCTGTTTTAGTTTAAGGAGTTTAAAGGAGATAGTCTGGAATAAATGAGTATTAAGTGACTATTTTTGGTCATTTCCACATTCAGTTTCCTTCTTTCCGTTCTTCTGACGGTCGTTTCTTAGTTTCAGCTCAGTTTCAGTCTTTTCCTCCGCTCGGTTCGGACTCGTTTCACTTCTTATCTGCTGATCGGAGCGACCCGCCTCCACTTCCTAACACTCACAAACAGCCTCATTTTTCAATTTTCACCTTCGCAGTTGGAGTCGGGCTTTGGGTCGGGCTTTGGGTCGGGCTTTGGGTCGGGCTTTGGGTCGGGGTTGGTCGTCGGTGGAATCCTCTCCAATCTTCATCTGATGGAAAAGCAGGAAAATCCCTGTGAAAACACCAGTATTTGTGGAGCTTTTCATCACTTCATTATCTCCAATTTGGGCGGTTTAACTCCTGAGAATGTGTTTATTTTGACAGGAGAAGGACTTTCAGTGAGGCGGGGGTGGGGGGGTTGGGTTGGGGTGGGGGTCTTTTCTCCCCCCCCGTCTTTAAAGTGGTCTGACCTGCAGCGGCTCCTCGTCCACATTAAAACGTGCATGTGTGTGTTTGGTTGCTGCTGTTTTATTCTGTGCTGCTGCTTGTTTTGCTGTCGCTGATCCCTGACTGTGGTATGTCCACTGTCACACACCCCCCCCTGCCCCCCCCCCATCCCACCACCACCACCCCGTCCCCTGCCAGGCGCCCGGGCTCACCTTTCACGGCCAGGGCCCGGGTTGACCTGAAGTGATTCCAGATGTGGATCTTTCTTCGTGCCCCCCCGCCCCCCCTCGTGGCCTTTCTTCGTGCCCCCCCCCCCCCCCCGTGGCCCCGGGGCCCGGCCCAGCTCCTCCATCAGGGCTGACAGCGTCCCCTCGGACAGCGTCTCTCCTCGCCTCAGCACATGACATACAAGGCAGCTCCCCCACCGCCTACAGCCCAGAACCCCCCCCCCCCCCCCTCCAGAACCCCCCCCTGCAGAACCCCGTCCTCAGCTCCACATCTGGAGCTCATTACAGCGGAGACAGCGAGAGCGAGGGAGGGGCGGAGAGTCTGCACCCACCGACCGACTGCAGCCGAGCGGGAAACACACACTGACTTAACCCTTAAGCACCGACACACCACAACCAACACAACCAGAACCAGAACCAACACAACCAGAACCAACACAACCAGAACCAACACAACCAACAGAACCAGAACCAACACAACCAGAACCAACACAACCAACAGAACCAGAACCAACACAACCAGAACCAACACAACCAACAGAACCACAACCAACACAACCAGAACCAGAACCAACACAACCAACAGAACCAGAACCAACACAACCAGAACCAACTGAACCAACAGAACCACAACCAACACAACCAGAACCAGAACCAACACAACCAACAGAACCAGAACCAACACAACCAGAACCAACACAACCAACAGAACCACAACCAACACAACCAGAACCAGAACCAACACAACCAACAGAACCAGAACCAACACAACCAGAACCAACACAACCAACACAACCAGAACCAACACAACCAACACAACCAGAACCAGAACCAACACAACCAACACAACCAGAACCAACACAACCAACAGAACCAGAACCAACACAACCAGAACCAGAACCAACACAACCAACACAACCAGAACCAACACAACCAACACAACCAGAACCAGAACCAACACAACCAACACAACCAGAACCAACACAACCAGAACCAGAACCAACACAACCAGAACCAACTGAACCAACACAACCAACAGAACCAGAACCAACACAACCAGAACCAACTGAACCAACACAACCAACAGAACCACAACCAACACAACCAACAGAACCACAACCAACACAACCAGAACCAGAACCAACACAACCAACAGAACCAGAACCAACACAACCAACACAACCAGAACCAACACAACCAGAACCAACACAACCAACACAACCAGAACCAACACAACCAGAACCAGAACCAACACAACCAGAACCAACTGAACCAACACAACCAACAGAACCAGAACCAACACAACCAGAACCAACTGAACCAACACAACCAACAGAACCAGAACCAACACAACCAACAGAACCAGAACCAACACAACCAGAACCAGAACCAACACAACCAGAACCAACACAACCACCAGAACCAACACAACCAGAACCAGAACCAACTGAACCAACACAACCAACAGAACCACAACCAACACAACCAGAACCAGAACCAACACAACCAGAACCAACTGAACCAACACAACCAGAACCAACTGAACCAACACAACCAACAGAACCAGAACCAACACAACCACAACCAGAACCAGAACCAACACAACCAGAACCAACTGAACCAACACAACCAGAACCAACACAACCAGAACCAACACAACCAACAGAACCAGAACCAACACAACCAACAGAACCAACAGAACCAGAACCAACACAACCAGAACCAGAACCAACACAACCAGAACCAACTGAACCAACACAACCAGAACCAACAGAACCAGAACCAACACAACCAGAACCAACACAACCAACAGAACCAGAACCAACACAACCAGAACCAACTGAACCAACACAACCAACAGAACCAGAACCAACACAACCAACAGAGCCAGAACCAACTGAACCAACACAACCAACAGAACCAGAACCAACACAACCAACAGAGCCAGAACCAACTGAACCAACACAACCAACAGAACCAGAACCAACACAACCAACAGAGCCAGAACCAACAGAACCAACTGAACCAACACAACCAACAGAACCAGAACCAACAGAACCAACTGAACCAACACAACCAGAACCAACAGAACCAGAACACAGAGAACCAGAACCAACAGAACCAGAACACACAGAACCAAAAACAACAGAAAACCAGAACACAGAGAACACAGAGAACCAGAACCAGCAGAACCAGAACACACAGATACTTAACCTTTCACACTGACAGCACCAGAACCAACAGAACCAAGACCAGCAGAACCAGAACATGGAGAACCCAGAGAACCAGAACCCAGAGAACCAAAACCCAGAGATATTTAGCCCTTCGCCCTGAGAGAACCAGAACCAACAGAACCATAACACCGAGAACCAGAGCACAGAGAACCAGAACCCAGAGAACCAGAACACAGAGATACTTAACTCTTCACACTGAGAGAACCAGAACACACAGAACCAGAACACACAGAACCAGAACACACAGAACCAGAAACAACAGAAAACCAGAACACAGAGAACCTGGAGAACCAGAACCAGCAGAACCAGAACACACATATACTTTACCCTTCGCACTGACAGCCCCAGAACCAACAGAACCAAGACCAGCAGAACCAGAACATGGAGAACCCAGAGAACCAAAACACAGAGAACCAGAACATGGAGATACTTAACCCTTCACACTGAGAGAACCAGAAACAACAGAACCAGAACACAGAGAACCACAGCCCAGAGAACCAGAACACAAAGAACCAGAACACGGAGAACCAGAGCACAGAGAACCAAACCCAGAGAACCAGAACACAGAGATACTTAACCCTTCGCCCTGAGAGAACCAGAACCAACAGAACCAGAACATGGAGACCCAGAGCACAGAGAACCAGAACCCAGGGAACCAAAACAAAGACATACTTAACTCTTCACACAGAGAGAACCAGAAACAACAGAACCAGTACACAAAGAACCCAGAGAACCAGAACAGGGACAACCCAGAGAACCAAAAGATGCAGAACCCAGAGAATCAGAACATGGAGAACCCAGAGTATCAGAACACGGCAAAGCAGAACACGGAGATACTTAACCCTTCGCACTGAGAGAAGCAGAACCAGAACAAGGAGAACCAGAACACGGCGAACCAGAACATGGAGAATCCAGAGAACCAGAACACAGAAAATGCAGAGAACCAAAAGATGCAGAACCCAGAGAACCAGAAGATGGAGAACCAAGAGAATCAGAACACGGAGAACCACAACACAGAGATACTTAAACCTTTGAACTGAGAGAACCAGAACCAACAGAACCAGAACACGGAGAACTCAGAGAACCAGAACAAGCAAAACCAGCACATCCAGCAAGAAAACTCTTAGTGAATTCAACAAACCCAGTAAACCCACCAAACCAAGCCCAGGAAAACCAGTAAAACTAATGAACTATGTAATACAACCAACAAAACCAGTAAAACCAGCCCAGCAGACCCAGTAAACCCAGTAGATCCATTAAACCCATTAAACCCATTAAACCCAGTAGACCCATTAAAACTATTACACCCAGCAGACCCAGTAAACCCATTTAACCCAGTAAACCCATTAAACCCATTAAACCCATTAAATCCATTAAAACCATTAAACCCAGTAGACCCAGTAAACCCAGTAGACCCAGTAAACCCAGTAAACCCAGTAGACCCGGTAAATCCAGTAGACCCAGTAGACCCAGTAAACCCAGTAGACCCAGTAGACCCATTAAACCCAGTAGACCCATTAAACCCATTAAACCCAGTAAACCCATTAAACCCAGTAAACCCATTAAACCCAGTAGACCCAGTAAACCCAGTAGACCCAGTAAACCCAGTAAACCCAGTAGACCCAGTAAACCCAGTAAACCCAGTAGACCCAGTAAACCCATTAAACCCAGTAAACCCAGTAAACCCATTAAACCCTGTAGACCCAGTAAACCCAGTAGACCCAGTAAACCCAGTAGACCCAGTAGACCCAGTAAACCCAGTAAACCCAGTAGACCCAGTAAACCCAGTAAACCCAGTAAACCCAGTAGACCCAGTAAACCCAGTAAACCCAGTAGACCCAGTAAACCCAGTAGACCAGTTAAACCCAAGTAAACCCAGTCGACCAGTAGACCAGTAAACCCAATAGACCAGTAAAACCCAGTAGAACCCAGTAAAACCCAATAGACCAGTAAACCAATGTAGACCCAGTAAACCCAGTAGGCTCCCGTAAACCCCGTAGACCCCAGTAGACCCAGTAGACCCAGTAAAACCCAGTGACCCAGTAGACCCAGGTAAACCCAATAGACCAGTAAACCCAGTCGACCCAGTAACCCCAATAGACCCGTAAACCCAGTAGACCAGTAAACCCAGTAGATCCAGTAAACCCAGTAGACCAGTAGACCAGTAGACCAGTAAACCCAGTAGACCAGTAGACCTAGTGTTTGTTGGACTGGGCGACGAACAGAAGTCTTAAACTCATCATGGTTCTGTGACTCAGTTCCTTCACGTCCTTAAAAGAAAAAATAAAGTTCAAGGGAAGTAAATGAAGGTTGAACTGATTCTGGATTTAATGTAAAACAAACAAATAAACCAAAACAAGTTAAGAAGTAAAAGACAAAACGACAAACGAAACAAGAAAATGAAAACCACTGGAAACATGACGTCAAAGATGCAACAAAAACCAAACGACAAAGAACCAATGAAAGGATGAAATGGAACAAAACTGGAAACAGGCGACGAAAAGCGTCAAAACACAAACAAACGAAAAGGAACAACATGTAAAAAAGAGAGAAGAAGAAAAACAGATGCAGAGACAAAAACCATGAAACAGAATAAACCCGTTCCATCTGTTCGGTTTTAAATCCGATCTGATTTTATCGCAGTCGAACAAACGACTCGACTTCAGCCGCGAAAAAAACACAATGTGACAGAACTGTCGAGCAAATGTTTGATGGAGTCAGGATGCTAACGTTTAGCATTAGCTCACCCGTGATCCTCTGGGCTCCCGCAGCTCCGCCCCTTTTGTCCAAATACGGTCACTTCCTGTTGCAGTTCAGAAGTAAGCAAGGGTTTTTCAGGAGTTGGTGGAAACCAAAGCAGAGCAAAAAGTCAAGGGTTAGAGGTTCATCTGTGGACGAACATCCACTGAAACAGGAAGAAAAGAACAGACTTCTTGTTTCAGTTTCTAAACAGGTTTGGATCCTGATCCGATGGCGTCCCTTCACGTCTCCTGTTTGGGTTGAAAACTCCAAACTAAAAGAAGGTGAATTGAAATGTTTTAGTTTGTGTGTTTGTCTCAGATCCACCATGAGCTGAGGTCCAACCTGGACTAAAACACATCTTTTTTTCGTTTCTTTTCCTTCTTTCCGTTCTTCTGACGGTCGTTTCTTGGTTTCAGCTCAGTTTCAGTCTTCTCCTTCAGTCGGTTCAGACTCGTTTCACTTCTTTTCTGTCGATCGAAGCAAAAAACCACCATGAACTGACCTGAAGTCACCGATTATTTATATTCAGTCATAAAATAACAGATAAAACTCCTCAAACACATTTAAAGTAGCTGTTTTAGTTTAAGGAGTTTAAAGGAGATAGTCTGGAATAAATGAGCATTAACCCTTTATTGGGCAAGTGACTATTTTCGGTCATTTCCACATACATGACAAGACAGTGACGGTAACAGTTCCAGTGAGTCCCCAATCTGAGGTCCAATGTGGTCTACAGGGTCAGCAAGGTTCTAAGGGGACCAAAGGAAGGTTCCTTTCACCTTCCATGTTCTTCTTGGTAGTTCTGGACTAGTTTCGCTCTTTTGAAAAGGTTTCGTCGTTTATCCAACAGACTTCTTCAGTTCTTTTTCAGAACTGAGACAAAACCAGGTCCAGCTGAACTGTCAAGAACAATGACCTGGATAAATGAGAACCCACACAGACTTCACCTTACATGTGTTTTTCTTGTAATTATTATATTTATTTCTTGAATTTTTAATTTTTTTCTTACCATTTATTGGTAAGGAACCAAATATGGTAACTTCACTGACCTTGATTTTTCTACATGTTCTACAAAAAAATGTCATTAAAGTAATAAAGTCTCGTTAGGTCGTCTAATAACGGTCCGTGGATCTGTTGGTAACTGGATTTTCTTTTCAACAACAAAAGAAAAACCAGTGGTTCATTGATTTTCATTTTAAAGTAGAAGAATTAAAATTGAATTTCAAAGCATTTTTCTTTTTCAGTGTCAGAAAAGATAAACCAAATTTAAAAAACAGATAGAATTTTTTTTTCTAATAACAAAAAATAAAGTTCTTACTTGACTGAAATGGAAAAATGGACCAAAAATGCCTGTTTTTTTTTTTTTTTTTCATTTTCTCAGACCGGATGTTGTCGTTTTAAAGGACAGAGCGCTAATGCCTCAGTCACAAAGATTCTTACGAACGATGGGTTTGTACGAATCTTCCAGTTCGTAGACATTTGTGGAGGGAGCGTGTCTACGATGTCCAGATTTAGTACGAACTGGAAGATTTGTACAAACCCATTGCTCGTAAGAATCTTTGTGACCTTGATGGTATTAGCCAAAACAGGTCAACCAAATTTAAAAAACAGTTTGATTTTTATTTTCTCTAATAACAAATAAAGTTAGTACCTGACAGAAACGGAAAAACGGACCAAAAACACCTGTTTTTTCATTTTCTCAGACCAGATGTCGTTTTAAAGGACAGAGCGCTAATGCCATCGAGGTCACAAAGATTCTTACGAATGATGGGTTTGTACGAATCTTCCAGTTCGTACAAAATCTGGACATTGTAGACACGCTCCCTCCATGAATGTCTACGAACTGGAAGATTTGTACAAACCCATTGTTCGTAAGAATCTTCGTGACTGAGGCATTAGCGCTCTGTCCTTTAAAACGACAACATCTGGTCTGAGAAAATGAAAAAAAAAAAACAGGCATTTTTAGTCCATTTTTCCATTTGTGTCAGTTAGTAACTTTATTTCTTGTTATTAGAAAGAGAAAACAAACCAAAAAGATTCCATTTTTAAAATGTGGTTTTTCTGTTCTGACACTGAAAAAGAAAAATGCCCAGAAATTCAGTTTTAATTATTTTATTTTAAAGCGAAAATCAGTTAACCAGTAGTTTTCTTTTGTTTCTGAACAGAAAATCCAGTTACCAGCAGACCCACAGACCTACAGCAGACTGAGGTTCATATGTCGAACGTCGGAGTGCTTCTTTCTGTGACCCTTAAAGGGTTCATTCCATGTTCCTTTGCAGATTCATCTTCAGTCTGTTGAATCTAAACCTGCTGAACGTTCTGCTGTTTTCTACAGACGCTGAACGTGGACTCGTTCGCGTCTTTCCGTCTCTGCGCTCGTCGTCGTCGCTCCGTCAGAGATCACGAATACTTTATTAACGAGCGGTTTTGGAAAAGAAACGGAGAGAGAAAGCGGAGCAGCGTTGGAGAGAAAAGTGCACAGCTGTGAACATGGTGTGGTTTGGGTGAACAGCCCAAAGAATGTCCTGAGATGTGGAGTTTCCACGCAAACTGGAGTTGACTGAGAGGTTGCACTGTTTGTGTGATTAAGTCACTATTATTACACACTTTTCATAAACACAGATGCAGGCGGCGCTACGCCCGCCGTCGGCCTGGAAACCAGCGCTAATTAACTCCAAACTGCCAGCTCAAGGTTGACGACCAGATACCGCCAACGCCAACGTTCTGCCTGTTTCCGCCAAACGCTGCTTTTTCTCATTAACCGACTCTATTTCTGAGCCGCGACCTTTGACCCCACGCTTGGCTTTTCTTCCACGTCCTGTCGCTTCAGATGAAGCTAATTCTGGTAAAAACATCAGCGTTAGTTCGTATGTGTCGTTAATGTGAACTCCCGACAGGGTCAGAGGTCACGCAGCCCAGGTCGGTTTTCTGGACGGAAAAAGAAAAGAGAAACAAACGGATCCATCAGTGAATGGACCGATGAAAACAACAGGACGACGAAAGACAAAGTTAAAGATAGAAGACGACAAGAGGAGAAAGTACGAGACGACAAGATAAAAGACGCAACGGGACGAAAACATGCAAAATACAAAAACTAAGCAAAAAAAGGCCAAATACGAAACAAAAGAAGAAAATGTCAAATTCACAACAAGAAGAAAAGATGTAATGGGTAAAATGTGTTTATTTCAGATTAACTGAAGATAAAACATGAGACTCTGATCGACTAATTAATCAGATCTGATTAGTTTGATCATTCTTTAACTGATCGTCTTTGTGAAGTTTTCTGTTTTTATTTTCAGGTGAAACTTTGTCGAACTGTGAAGACGATCTTTGTGTTTATGACGTTAGATCTAATGAAGGTGTTGAATCTGGACCTGGTCTATCTGGACCTGGTTTATCTGGACCTGGGTTTGTTGGACCTGGTTTATCTGGACCTGGGTTATCTGGACCTGGGTTTGTTGGACCTGGTTTATCTGGACCTGGGTTTGTTGGACCTGGTTTATCTGGACCTGGGTTATCTGGACCTGGGTTTGTTTGACCTGGTTTATTGGACCTCAATTTCCTAGACCTGGTTTTGTTGGTTGTTTTATCTGGACCAGGTTTTTCTAGACCTGGTTTATCTGGACCTGGTTTTGCTAGACCTGGATTTGTTGGGCCTAGTTTTGTTGGACCTGTTTTTATCTGGATCTAGTTTTGTCTGACCTGGTTTTGTTGGACCTGTTTTTATCTGGATCTGGTTTTGTTGGACCTGGTTTTATTAGACCTGTTTTTATCTGAACCTGGTTTTGTTTGTCCTAGTTTATCTGGACCTGTTTTTTTTGGGGGGGGACCAGGTTTTGTTGGGCCTGGTTTATCTAGATCTGGTTGTGCTTGACCTGGTTGTGTTGGTCCTGGATTTCCTAGATCTGGTTTTGTTTGTCCTGGTTTTTCTAGACCTGGTTTTGTTGGTCCTGGTTTTGTTGGTCCTAGATTTTTTGGACCTGGTTTTGTTGGTCCTGGTTTTTCTGGACCTGGTTTTGTTGGACCTGGTTTATCTGGACCTGGTTTTGTTGGACTTGGTTTTGTTGGTCCTGGTTTATCTGGACCTGGTTTTATTGGACCTGGTTTTTCTGGACCTGGTTTTGTTGGTCCTAATTTATCTGGACCTGTTTTTTTGGACCTGGTTTTGTTGGTCCTGGTTTTTCTGGACCTGGTTTTGTTGGTCCTGTTTTTTCTGGACCTGGTTTTGTTGGGCCTGGTTTTGTTGGACCTGGTTTTTCTAGACCTAGTTTTCTTGCTCCTGGTTTATCTGGACCTAGTCTTGTTGGTCCTAGTTTATCTGGACCTGGTTTTGTTGGGCGTAGTTTTGTTGGACCTGGTTTTTCTGGACCTGGTTTTGTTGGGCGTAGTTTTGTTGGACCTGGTTTTTCTGGACCTGGTTTTGTTGGGCGTAGTTTTGTTGGACCTGGTTTTTCTGGACCTGTTTTTTTTTTTTTGGACCTGGTTTTGTTGGACGTGATTTTTCTAGACCTAGTTTTCTTGGTCCTGGTTCATCTAGCTATCTATCCTGGTTTACTAGCGACTCCCAGAAATATTACAAAGAAAATGGGGGACGCAGCCTTTACTAACTATGCGCCAAAGTTATGGAATACAATTCCAAAAGACATTAGAGAAGCCAGTTCACTGAATATATTTAAAACCAAATTAAAAACATTTTTATTCTCATTAGCCTTTGAAAGGAGATAAAAATGGGGTCACAATTCAGGAACCAGGAATGTGCGGTTTTTCATTTTTATTTTATTTTATTGTATTTCCGTTTTTATTTTTTTATTTTACTGTATTTCAAATTTCATCTTATTTCTTGCACTTCAAAAATTCTATGCATAATCAAATATTTTAATGTGCGCTGTTTTTATATTTATTTTTATTTGATTGTATTTCTAATCAAATCTAAATGTATTTTAATATTGTATTTTTTTCAAACAGTGTGAAGCACTTTGGGCTACAATTTCTGTATGAAAGGTGCTATACAAATA
>NW_021941459.1:65000-130000 GCF_902148855.1 Sphaeramia orbicularis | reverse complement strand
GGACACATTGAGGACACATGGAGGACATGTGTGTTGTGTTGTATTTCTTCTAAAATTAAACCAATCCCACTTTTCAAACATTTAAGACAAACTACAGACTTAAACCACATCCTACCATGAGGACCAGGACCAGAACCAGGACCAGGACCAGGACCAGGACCAGGACTGCAGGACTCAGACTGACATGAAAACCACAGTAAACAGTCAAAGACACAGTGGACGTCCTCATACTTGTGGACATGTAGAATATATATGACAGTGCGTCTTCTGCACATGCTCAGTGTGACCTTCCAAACCAAAGCCACCCCATTAGAAGTTCTGACTCTGCACTTTCCCACCTGGTTCTGATCCAAATACGTCTGAGTTTGGGGTCGAGGGAACGTTTTTTACCGGGTAAATCCAGTGGAAACACACCCAGGTTTTTCCGAATCCAGAGGAAAGTTAACGTTCCTGCGATGGAAAAGAGGAGATAGTAGATAAAGACGCAGACGGTTCAGACAGACCAGGGTCAGGATGTGGGTTCGACTTTTTCTGTGTAAAAACTGAAAATACAACAAATGTTTCACAAAGTGCACATGAGCTGTTCCTCCTGCGTCCACCAGGGGGAGACGGACACGCTGTGGTTTCACTGTATGATCCACTGAGACTGAAGAAAAAATACAACAGGACGTTTACCGTAAGAAGACTGGAATTCAAAAGGTTTTATATTTAAATAAATCGCACAAATGTTTGATGTTCTGAGCAGAACCAGTAATCTGAGTTTAATTTAATGGAATCAAAATGATCTGAGCGGTAAAAGATCATCTGAAAGGTTTGTTTTGTGATATTTAACACCAACTAGTGGTGAAGCTACACAGAAGAAGAAGAAGAAGAAGAAGAAGAAGAAGAAGAAGAAGAAGAAGAAGAAAAAGGAGAAGAAGAAAAAGAAGGAGAAGAAGAAGAAGGAGAAGAAGATGAAGAACCACAGAAGTACAAGTGGAAGCAGACTCAGTCCTCCATCTTGCTCTACTGTTTCTACTTCTGTCTGAGATGATCACATGACCTGGTCCAACCACACACCTGTCCGTCATCAGGACCCCGCCCACCTGATCAGTCACATGGGTCCAATCATGTGACCTGGGTCCACCAGGAGGTTCTGGTGTCCTTCCTGTTCTGTGGGTCAGATGTCACTTTGTTCTTCTGTTCTTCACTGTGGTCATGAAGGTCGCATAGATCCAGGTCAAAGGTCACAGTTAGGGCTCACCTGGTCGTCGTCATGGGTACAGGACTGGGGTAAAGGTGTGTCACATGGTCTGTTTTCCTGTTTCGATCCAACTTTATTTTTACCTTTAGTGTTTGATCCTTTATGGATTAAACTCATTCCACTCCAGACTGTTCATTTGGATCAAATTATATTGATTATTTTATTTTATCCAGTTGTTCTGACCAGGTTTAACCTCCTATGACCCACGGCCCACATTTGTGGACAAGAGTTTCACAACTTTATACAAAAAAAGAAAAGAAAAGAAAAGAAAAGAAAACTGTCCACCACAGAGGACATTCCATAAAAATTTTAAAAACTGCATCTGAAAAAACTGTTGCATCATGATGTTTCTAATATCGGCACTGATTTAATAAAAAAACAAAAAAGCTGGTACTGCTGACATGTCCTGGGTCTGAGGAGGATAAAGGCTTTCATTCAGGACGTCACAATATTAGTGTTTTGTTTTTTTTTTGTTTTTTTTTTTCATACACTGTAAAAAAAAAAAAAATCTGTAATTTAACAGAATTTTCACTGTTTATTTTACAGATTTTTCCCTTATTTTTCAGATACAGGAAAGTATCAATGAAATGACACAAACAGACTGTGATTTTACACGTCAAATAGAAAAGAACAGGAAAAAACTAACTGTGAAGAACCAGAAAACTTCCATTTTTTAAGACATTTTTTCTTTTTTCACAGAAAAATACTGTGAAAATACATTTGCAAATGTGTCGTAATTTCACAAATATTTCTTTTCTATTTATGAGATTAAACTGTTCATTTAAAGTTTAATACTGTAAAAAAAAATAAAAAATAAAACCAGATAAAATTACTGACAATTTACTGTAAAAGTATTAGTTCTGTCAGTTGAACCAGACTTGTTTGTTAATTGACAAATATCTTGTGTAATTACAGGAGGTTTCACAACAAAAATGTTGAATAAATGTATTTTTGTGAATGTATAACATGTATAAGCACTGATAAACTGTCCAAATACAGTTTTTATCAGTGGATTGGACAACTGAGTCTGACTGAAAATTATTTATATATATATATATTTATAGGGAATTGGATTGTTTTAATACATGTAAATATTCTTTATTGAACACTAAATAGTCAAATAAATATGCAAAATCTCATGTAAAGTTAGGGCAAAAAACTGTATTTTAATTATGGAAAATCACTGTATTTTTATTTAGATGGTTATTTTCTGATATTTAACAGTATTTTTTTGGTGCCCCTGCTGCCAGAATATTATCAGGGTTTTTTACTTTTTTTTTTTTTTTTTTTTTTTTTACAGTGTATTTATTTTATCCACATTTGGTTTTAAAGAGAAAAACTGAGTTCATCAGGTTAAACCAGGTTTTAAGTGAATTACTGTAAAATCTTTAAAAAAAAAAAAAAAAAAAAGTGAATGTGTTTCTTCCCATGTTCTTTCAGACAATTAAAGTTTCAGACAAGAACATTAACGAGTTCATTTTTCTTCATTTGTTGTTCTGTCCGTTCACACCGTCGATGACCACTATTCTGAACTAAACCTGTTAAATCCATCAGCATTAAAAACAGTGGATCTGAAAAGACAAACTGGACCTGGGTCTGGTCCTGTTCAGGGTTTGTTTTATCAGTTTTATATCAGGTCAGTGTTGGTACCTTTGGCTTAATGTGGACCTGGACCTGGACCTGTTGGTACCTTTGGTAAATGTGGACCTGGACCTGTTGGTACCTTTGGTAAATGTGGACCTGGACCTGTTCGTACCTTTGGTAAATGTGGACCTGGACCTGTTGGTACCTTTGGTTTAATGTGGACCTGGACCTGTTGGTACCTTTGGTAAATGTGGACCTGGACCTGTTGGTACCTTTGGTTTAATGTGGACCTGGACCTGTTGGTACCTTTGGTAAATGTGGACCTGGACCTGTTGGTACCTTTGGTAAATGTGGACCTGGTTTCACCAAACCCACCACCAGAACCAACCAAACATGTGACCATGGGTGAAACGGTCTTCTTCTGAACAGACGAGTCTGAAAACGTTCTTTGAACATGAATGTGATGTACGACTTTAACTCCACTTGGGGAACTGGAGGCTTTTTCTCCATCAAACGTCTATTATTCAATTATTCTGACCCTCCACTCCCATTCAAACTCTGTCGGTGGATAATAACTAATGTCCCTCAGCCAGAAAATCAGCTTCAACAGCTGCTCGACACATGTTTGTCCAAATCTGAGCTGCTTTTCTCTCATAAATACGACTGTTTGGATCGGCTCCGTCTGCACTAATGAGATCATATGAACATCAGCTGAAACTTCACAACAACAGCAACACGACAAACACTGACAAACACAACCTGAAGATGAACGAACCTGAAGACCAACGAACCTGAAGACCAACGAACCTGAAGACCAATGAACCTGAAGACCAACAAACCTGAAGACTAATGAACCTGAAGATGAACGAACCTGAAGATGAATGAACCTGAAGATGAATGAACCTGAAGACGAACGAACCTGAAGACCAACAAACCTGAAGAAGAATGAACCTGAAGACCAACGAACCTGAAGACCAACAAACCTGAAGATGAACGAACCTGAAGATGAATGAACCTGAAGACCAATGGACCTGAAGACCAACAAACCTGAAGACCAACAAACCTGAAGATGAACGAACCTGAAGATGAATGAACCTGAAGACCAAGGAACCTGAAGACCAAGGAACCTGAAGACCAAGGAACCTGAAGACCAATGAACCTGAAGACCAATGGAGCTGAAGACGAATGAACCTGAAGACCAACGAACCTGAAGATGAACGAACCTGAAGACCAACGAACCTGAAGACCAACGAACCTGAAGATGAACGAACCTGAAGACCAATGAACCTGAAGACCAATGGACCTGAAGACCAACGAACCTGAAGACCAACGAACCTGAAGACCAATGAACCTGAAGATGAACGAACCTGAAGACCAATGAACCTGAAGACCAACGAACCTGAAGATGAATGAACCTGAAGACCAACGAACCTGAAGACCAATGAACCTGAAGATGAACGAACCTGAAGACCAACGAACCTGAAGACCAACGAACCTGAAGATGAACGAACCTGAAGGCCAACGAACCTGAAGACCAATGAACCTGAAGACCAATGAACCTGAAGACCAACGAACCTGAAGACCAACGAACCTGAAGACCAACAAACCTGAAGATGAACGAACCTGAAGATGAATGAACCTGAAGACCAATGGACCTGAAGACCAACAAACCTGAAGACCAACAAACCTGAAGATGAACGAACCTGAAGATGAATGAACCTGAAGTCCAAGGAACCTGAAGACCAAGGAACCTGAAGACCAAGGAACCTGAAGACCAATGAACCTGAAGACCAACGGAGCTGAAGACCAATGAACCTGAAGACCAATGAACCTGAAGACTAACGGAGCTGAAGACCAACGAACCTGAAGACCAATGAACCTGAAGATGAACGAACCTGAAGACCAACGAACCTGAAGACCAATGAACCTGAAGATGAACGAACCTGAAGACCAATGAACCTGAAGACCAATGGACCTGAAGACCAACGAACCTGAAGACCAACGAACCTGAAGACCAACGAACCTGAAGATGAACGAACCTGAAGACCAACGAACCTGAAGACCAACGAACCTGAAGACCAATGAACCTGAAGATGAACGAACCTGAAGATGAATGAACCTGAAGATGAATGAACCTGAAGACCAACGAACCTGAAGACCAACAAACCTGAAGATGAATGAACCTGAAGACCAACGAACCTGAAGACCAACGAACCTGAAGACCAACGAACCTGAAGATGAACGAACCTGAAGATGAATGAACCTGAAGACCAATGGACCTGAAGACCAACAAACCTGAAGATGAACGAACCTGAAGATGAATGAACCTGAAGACCAAGGAACCTGAAGACCAAGGAACCTGAAGACCAAGGAACCTGAAGACCAACGGAGCTGAAGACCAATGAACCTGAAGACCAATGAACCTGAAGACCAACGGAGCTGAAGACGAATGAACCTGAAGACCAACGAACCTGAAGATGAACGAACCTGAAGACCAACGAACCTGAAGACCAACGAACCTGAAGATGAACGAACCTGAAGACCAATGAACCTGAAGACCAACGAACCTGAAGACCAAGAAACCTGAAGACCAACGAACCTGAAGACCAACGAACCTGAAGATGAACGAACCTGAAGACCAACGAACCTGAAGACCAACAAACCTGAAGATGAACGAACCTGAAGATGAATGAACCTGAAGACCAATGGACCTGAAGACCAACAAACCTGAAGACCAACAAACCTGAAGATGAACAAACCTGAAGATGAATGAACCTGAAGACCAAGGAACCTGAAGACCAAGGAACCTGAAGACCAACGAACCTGAAGACCAATGAACCTGAAGACCAACAAACCTGAAGATGAACGAACCTGAAGATGAATGAACCTGAAGTCCAAGGAACCTGAAGACCAAGGAACCTGAAGACCAAGGAACCTGAAGACCAACGAACCTGAAGACCAATGAACCTGAAGACCAACGGAGCTGAAGACCAATGAACCTGAAGACCAATGAACCTGAAGACTAACGGAGCTGAAGACCAACGAACCTGAAGACCAATGAACCTGAAGATGAACGAACCTGAAGACCAACGAACCTGAAGACCAATGAACCTGAAGATGAACGAACCTGAAGACCAATGAACCTGAAGACCAATGGACCTGAAGACCAACGAACCTGAAGACCAACGAACCTGAAGACCAACGAACCTGAAGATGAACGAACCTGAAGACCAACGAACCTGAAGACCAACGAACCTGAAGACCAATGAACCTGAAGATGAACGAACCTGAAGATGAATGAACCTGAAGATGAATGAACCTGAAGACCAACGAACCTGAAGACCAACAAACCTGAAGATGAATGAACCTGAAGACCAACGAACCTGAAGACCAACGAACCTGAAGACCAACAAACCTGAAGATGAACGAACCTGAAGATGAATGAACCTGAAGACCAATGGACCTGAAGACCAACAAACCTGAAGATGAACGAACCTGAAGATGAATGAACCTGAAGACCAAGGAACCTGAAGACCAAGGAACCTGAAGACCAAGGAACCTGAAGACCAACGGAGCTGAAGACCAATGAACCTGAAGACCAATGAACCTGAAGACCAACGGAGCTGAAGACGAATGAACCTGAAGACCAACGAACCTGAAGATGAACGAACCTGAAGACCAACGAACCTGAAGACCAACGAACCTGAAGATGAACGAACCTGAAGACCAATGAACCTGAAGACCAACGAACCTGAAGACCAAGAAACCTGAAGACCAATGAACCTGAAGACCAACGAACCTGAAGACCAACGAACCTGAAGATGAACGAACCTGAAGACCAACGAACCTGAAGACCAACAAACCTGAAGATGAACGAACCTGAAGATGAATGAACCTGAAGACCAATGGACCTGAAGACCAACAAACCTGAAGACCAACAAACCTGAAGATGAACAAACCTGAAGATGAATGAACCTGAAGACCAAGGAACCTGAAGACCAAGGAACCTGAAGACCAACGAACCTGAAGACCAATGAACCTGAAGACCAACGGAGCTGAAGACCAATGAACCTGAAGACCAATGAACCTGAAGACCAACGGAGCTGAAGACGAATGAACCTGAAGACGAATGAACCTGAAGACCAATGAACCTGAAGATGAACGAACCTGAAGACCAACGAACCTGAAGACCAACGAACCTGAAGATGAACGAACATGAAGACCAATGAACCTGAAGACCAATGGACCTGAAGACCAACGAACCTGAAGACCAACGAACCTGAACACCAACGAACCTGAACACCAACGAACCTGAGGACCAACGAACCTGAAGACCAAGGAACCTGAAGACCAAGGAACCTGAAGACCAAGGAACCTGAAGACCAACGAACCTGAAGACCAACGAACCTGGAGACCAACGAACCTGAAGACCAATGAACCTGAAGACCAATGAACCTGAAGATGAACGAACCTGAAGACCAATGAACCTGAAGACCAACGAACCTGAGGATGAACGAACCTGAAGACCAACAAACCTGAAGACCAACGAACCTGAAGACCAACGAACCTGAAGACCAACAAACCTGAAGGCCAACGAACCTGAAGACCAACGAACCTGAAGACCAATGAACCTGAAGACCAACGAACCTGAAGACCAACAAACCTGAAGATGAACGAACCTGAAGATGAATGAACCTGAAGACCAATGGACCTGAAGACCAACAAACCTGAAGACCAACAAACCTGAAGATGAACGAACCTGAAGATGAATGAACCTGAAGACCAACGAACCTGAAGACCAAGGAACCTGAAGACCAAGGAACCTGAAGACCAAGGAACCCTGAAGACCAATGAACCTGAAGACCAACGGAGCTGAAGACCAATGAACCTGAAGACCAACAAACCTGAAGACCAACAACCTGAAGATGAACGAACCTGAAGATGAATGAACCTGAAGACCAATGAACCTGAAGACCAAGGAACCTGAAGACCAACGAACCTGAAGACCAACGAACCTGAAGACCAACGGAGCTGAAGACGAATGAACCTGAAGACGAATGAACCTGAAGATGAACGAACCTGAAGACCAACGAACCTGAAGATGAACGAACCTGAAGACCAATGAACCTGAAGACCAACGGACCTGAAGACCAACGAACCTGAAGACCAACGAACCTGAAGACCAACGAACCTGAAGATGAACGAACCTGAAGACCAACGAACCTGAAGACCAACGAACCTGAAGACCAATGAACCTGAAGACCAACGAACCTGAAGACCAACGAACCTGAAGATGAACGAACCTGAAGACCAATGAACCTGGAGACCAACAAACCTGAAGACCAACGAACCTGAAGACCAATGAACCTGAAGATGAATGAACCTGAAGACCAATGAACCTGAAGACCAACGAACCTGAGGATGAACGAACCTGAAGACTAACGAACCTGAAGACCAACGAACCTGAAGATGAACGAACCTGAAGACCAACGAACTTGAAGACCAACGAACCTGAAGACCAACGAACCTGAAGACCAACGAACCTGAAGATGAACGAACCTGAAGGCCAACGAACCTGAAGACCAATGAACCTGAAGACCAATGAACCTGAAGACCAACGAACCTGAAGATGAACAAACCTGAAGACCAATGAACCTGAAGACCAATGAACCTGAAGACCAACGAACCTGAAGATCAACGAACCTGAAGACCAACAAACCTGAAGATGAACGAACCTGAAGATGAATGAACCTGAAGACCAATGGACCTGAAGACCAACAAACCTGAAGACCAACAAACCTGAAGATGAACGAACCTGAAGATGAATGAACCTGAAGACCAACGAACCTGAAGACCAAGGAACCTGAAGACCAAGGAACCTGAAGACCAACGAACCTGAAGACCAATGAACCTGAAGACCAACGGAGCTGAAGACCAATGAACCTGAAGACCAACAAACCTGAAGACCAACAAACCTGAAGATGAACGAACCTGAAGATGAATGAACCTGAAGACCAATGAACCTGAAGACCAAGGAACCTGAAGACCAACGAACCTGAAGACCAACGAACCTGAAGACCAACGGAGCTGAAGACGAATGAACCTGAAGACGAATGAACCTGAAGACGAATGAACCTGAAGACCAACGAACCTGAAGATGAACGAACCTGAAGACCAACGAACCTGAAGATGAACGAACCTGAAGACCAATGAACCTGAAGACCAACGGACCTGAAGACCAACGAACCTGAAGACCAACGAACCTGAAGATGAACGAACCTGAAGACCAACGAACCTGAAGACCAACGAACCTGAAGACCAACGAACCTGAAGATGAACGAACCTGAAGACCAACGAACCTGGAGACCAACAAACCTGAAGACCAACGAACCTGAAGACCAATGAACCTGAAGATGAACGAACCTGAAGACCAATGAACCTGAAGACCAACGAACCTGAGGATGAACGAACCTGAAGACTAACGAACCTGAAGACCAACGAACCTGAAGATGAACGAACCTGAAGACCAACGAACTTGAAGACCAACAAACCTGAAGACCAACGAACCTGAAGACCAACGAACCTGAAGATGAACGAACCTGAAGGCCAACGAACCTGAAGACCAATGAACCTGAAGACCAATGAACCTGAAGACCAACGAACCTGAAGATGAATGAACCTGAAGATGAATGAACCTGAAGACCAACGAACTTGAAGACCAATGAACCTGAAGATGAACGAACCTGAAGACCAATGAACCTGAAGACCAACGAACCTGAAGACCAATGAACCTGAAGACCAATGAACCTGAAGATGAACAAACCTGAAGACCAACGAACCTGAAGACCAACGAACCTGAAGACCAATGAACCTGAAGATGAACGAACCTGAAGACCAATGAACCTGAAGACCAATGGACCTGAAGACCAATGAACCTGAAGAGGAACGAACCTGAAGACCAACGAACCTGAAGACCAACGAACCTGAAGATGAACGAACCTGAAGACCAACGAACCTGAAGACCAATGAACCTGAAGATGAACGAACCTGAAGACCAACGAACCTGAAGACCAATGAACCTGAAGATGAACGAACCTGAAGACCAATGAACCTGAAGACCAACGAACCTGAAGACCAACGAACCTGAAGATGAACGAACCTGAAGACCAACGAACCTGAAGACCAACGAACCTGAAGATGAACGAACCTGAAGACCAACGAACCTGAAGACCAATGAACCTGAAGATGAACGAACCTGAAGACCAATGAACCTGAAGACCAATGGACCTGAAGACCAATGAACCTGAAGACCAATGAACCTGAAGACCAACGAACCTGAAGACCAACGAACCTGAAGATGAACGAACCTGAAGACCAACGAACCTGAAGACCAACGAACCTGAAGACCAATGAACCTGAAGATGAACGAACCTGAAGACCAATGAACCTGAAGACCAACGAACCTGAAGACCAACGAACCTGAAGACCAACGAACCTGAAGACCAATGAACCTGAAGATGAACGAACCTGAAGACCAACGAACCTGAAGACCAATGAACCTGAAGATGAACGAACCTGAAGACCAATGAACCTGAAGACCAATGGACCTGAAGACCAATGAACCTGAAGACCAATGAACCTGAAGACCAACGAACCTGAAGACCAACGAACCTGAAGATGAACGAACCTGAAGACCAACGAACCTGAAGACCAACGAACCTGAAGACCAATGAACCTGAAGATGAACGAACCTGAAGACCAATGAACCTGAAGACCAACGAACCTGAAGACCAACGAACCTGAAGACCAATGAACCTGAAGATGAACGAACCTGAAGACCAACGAACCTGAAGACCAATGAACCTGAAGATGAACGAACCTGAAGACCAATGAACCTGAAGACCAACGAACCTGAAGACCAACGAACCTGAAGATGAACGAACCTGAAGACCAACGAACCTGAAGATGAACGAACCTGAAGACAAATGACGACGACTGGTATTTACACAAACAGAATCACAGACTGGAGGAACGAACGTCCACAGCGGGAAAATAAAGAAACAAGTCTGGGCACACTGTAAATACACAACAAAGAGTCAAAATGAACAAATAACCTCTAAAAGATACAAAAAACATGAAGAAATAATCAATAAAAGACACAAAAAAATTAACAAATAATCATTAAAATACATAAAAATAAAAAATAGTCAATAAAATACACAAAAATGAACAAAAAGTCAATAAAAGACACCAAAAAATGTACAAATAATCAATAAAACATACAAAAAGAACAAATAAATAAATTACACAAAAACATCAACAAATAATCTATAAAAGACACAAAAACATGAACAAATAATTAATAAAATACACAAAAGTGAACAAAAAGTCAATAAAAGTCTCAAAAACAGGAACAATCACAAAAATACACATTAAATTTTACACATAATAAATAAAATTCACAAAAAAATGAACAAATAATGAATAAAATTTACAAAAAATGAAGAAATAATCAATAAAATACACAAAAAAATGAACAAAAAAATCACTAAAATACATAAAAATGAACAAAATGTCAATAAAAGACACAAAAAATGAACAAACGTTAAATAGAATTCACAAAAAATAAACCAATAATAATATGTACAAAAAATGAAGAAATAATCAATAAACTACACAAAAAAATGAACAAATAATTAAGAAAATACTCAAAGATGTCCAACACAAACAATAAAATAAATAAATAAATAATAATAATAATAACATGAACAATATTATAGCAAACAATAAACATAAACATAAAAAAGATTAAATGAAATTATTAAAAATCAACAAAACTGAACAAATTAATTGATAAAATGAAAAAAAAGTCCTTAAAGTGAACAAACATCAATAAAAATAACTAAGAAAATAGTCTATAAAATGAAACAAAATCTATAAAATAATCAAAAACTGGATAAAATTGAACAAAATTGACAAGGTAAACAATAAACCAAACAGGAATAAAAGAATTATTTTAACACAGAAGATAATAAAAAAGAACAGAACCATCTGTACAGTAAACAGAGCTGAACAAACAATAAAATCTGTGAAATTAATAAAATACTGAACAAATATGAACAAAAATGAACAAATGTAAATAAAATAATCAATAAAATGAAAGAAAAAAATCAAATTAACAAAAAACTCAATAAAACAAACAAAATAATAAATCAGATAAAAGAATAAATAAAATAGTAAAAGTGAACAAAATTTAAAAAAAAAAAAAATGTAATTAACTAAAATGAAAAAGCACAAAAACACAGATAACACTGTAAAAAGTCTGTGAAAAGTTTTTAACTTTGTGAAGTGTTATCTCAGTCCAGCTGTTCAGAGTCAGACTGCAGTTCCACTGTGGACCACCAGGGGACAGAGCAGCAGTAGGAGGACTGAGACACACACAGGAAGGAGACAGGAAACACCACAGAGGAAGAAAATGTCCCATCATGCACCTGGAGACAGAACAGCTGTGTGTACAGACTGGAACAACAAAGAGCAGAAAAGAGGAAAAGAGAAAAGAAACAGAACAAATAGAACAAGTACACACAAATACTACTACACAAATACTAGTACACACAAATACTAGTACACACAGATACAAGTACACGCAAATACTAGTACACACAGATACAAGTACACACAAATACTAGTACACAGATACAAGTACACGCAAATACTAGTACACACAGATACTAGTACACGCAAATACTAGTACACACAGATACAAGTACACGCAAATACTAGTACACAGATACAAGTACACGCAAATACTAGTACACACAGATACTAGTACACGCAAATACTAGTACACACAGATACTAGTACACGCAAATACTAGTACACACAAATACAAGTACACACAAATATTAGTACACACAAATACTAGTACACACAGATACTAGTACACACAAATACTAGTACACACAGATACAAGTACACACAAATATTAGTACACACAAATACTAGTACACACAGATACTAGTACATGCAAATACTAGTACACACAGATACTAGTACACACAAATACCAGAATACACTAATACTAGTACACACAGATACTAGTACACACAAATACCAGAATACACAAATACTAGTACACACAGATACTAGTACACACAGATACAAGTACACACAAATACTAGTACACACAGATACAAGTACACGCAAATACTAGTACACACAGATACAAGTACACACAAATACTAGTACACACAGATACAAGTACACGCAAATACTAGTACACACAGATACTAGTACACGCAAATACTAGTACACACAGATACTAGTACACGCAAATACTAGTACACACAAATACAAGTACACACAAATATTAGTACACACAAATACTAGTACACACAGATACTAGTACACACAAATACTAGTACACACAGATACAAGTACACACAAATTTTAGTACACACAAATACTAGTACACACAGATACTAGTACATGCAAATACTAGTACACACAGATACTAGTACACACAAATACCAGAATACACTAATACTAGTACACACAGATACTAGTACACACAAATACCAGAATACACAAATACTAGTACACACAGATACTAGTACACACAGATACAAGTACACACAAATACTAGTACACACAGATACAAGTACACGCAAATACTAGTACACACAGATACAAGTACACACAAATACTAGTACACACAGATACAAGTACACGCAAATACTAGTACACACAGATACTAGTACACGCAAATACTAGTACACACAGATACTAGTACACGCAAATACTAGTACACACAATACAAGTACACACAAATATTAGTACACACAAATACTAGTACACACAGATACTAGTACACACAAATACTAGTACACACAGATACAAGTACACACAAATATTAGTACACACAAATACTAGTACACACAGATACTAGTACACACAGATACTAGTACACACAAATACCAGAATACACTAATACTAGTACACACAGATACTAGTACACACAGATACTAGTACACACAAATACCAGAATACACAAATACTAGTACACACAGATACTAGTACACACAAATACTAATACACACAAATACTAGTACACACAGACACTAGTATACACAAATACTAGTACACACAAATACCAGAATACACACATACTAGTACACACAGATACTAGTACACAAATACTAGTACACACAGATACTAGTGCACACAAATACCAGAATACACAAATACTAGTACACACAGATACTAGTACACGCAAATACCAGAATACACAAATACTAGTACACACAGATACTAGTACACACAAATACCAGAATACACAAATACTAGTACACACAAATACTACTACACAAATACTAGTACACACAGATACAAGTACACACAAATACTAGTACACACAGATACTAGTACACACAAATACCAGAATACACAGATACTAGTACACAGAGATACTAGTACACACAGATACTAGTACACACAAATACCAGAATACACAGATACTAGTACACCTAGATACTTGTACACACAAATACCAGAATACACAAATACTAGTGCACACAGATACTAGTGGACACAAATACTAGTACACACAGATACTAGTACACACAAATATCAGAATACACAAATACTAGTACACACAAATACTAGTACACACAGATACTAGTACACACAAATACCAGAATACACAGATACTAGTACACAGAGATACTAGTACACACAGATACTAGTACACACAAATACCAGAATACACAGATACAAGTACACCCAGATACTAGTACACACAAATACAAGTACACACAGATACTAAAACACACAAATACTAGTACACACAAATACCAGAATACACAGATACTAGTACACAGATACTAGTGCACACAGATACTAGTACACACAAATACCAGAATACACAGATACTAGTACACACAGATACTACTACACACAAATACTAGTACACACATATACTAAAACACACAAATACTAGTACACACAAATACCAGAATACACAGATACTAGTACACACAGATAATAGTATACACAGATACTAGTACACACAAATACAAGAATACACAGATACTACTACACACTGATACGAGTACACACAAATACACGTACACACAGATACTAGTACACACAAATACTAGTACACATAGATACTAAGACGCACAAATACTAGTACACACAAATACTAGTACACACAGATACTAGTACACACAGATACAAGTACACACAGATACTAGTACACACAAATACAAGAATACACCAATACTACTACACACTGATATGAGTACACACAGATACTAAAACACACAAATACTAGTACACACAGATACTAGTACACACAGATACAAGTACACACAGATACTAGTACACACAGATACAAGTACACACAGATACTAGTACACACAGATACAAGTACACACAAATACTAGTACACACAGATACAAGTACACACAGATACAAGTACACACAGATGAACACTGTACACTGAGTGAACAGTTAATAGACAAACACAAAGTACAATGGACACGACTACTAGTACTAATACTAGCACTAGTACTAGTATTAGTACTAGTACTAACAGTGATAAACCATCAGGGGTTCAGGTACTTCAGACAGAACCAGGACCTGCTCTGGGTTCCTCCTAATGGTGGTCTCAGGTGGTCCCCAGACCCCCCAGGTCCACCTCCTAGACCCCCCAGGTCCACCAGGTCCACCTCCTAGACCCCCCAGGTCCACCCCCCAGGTCCACCAGGTCCACCTCCTAGACCCCCCAGGTCCACCAGGTCCACCAGGTCCACCTCCTCCATCCATGGTCTGACCACATCCATCCTCTGCTCCTTCAGACCTGAGTCCATGTGGACCCAGACCCGGTTCGGTCAACAGGTGTCCTTTGATGAGCCTGTCACGTGCTCGTGCGTCACGGTGTGCGCGGGCTCCTTTCGGTTCACGCGGCTTCCCTTTGATGTCGGGTTCACACACCGCCGGGAGCAGCGCGCGGAGGAGGCGGCGTCGTTTATTGGGTCACGGAGGGGAGGGGGCGGGGGGGAGGGGGGGTTTGTCTCCACCGCGAACCAATGAGCGCAGAGCGGAGCCTCAGCCTCCGGATGAGCCGAGCCGAGCCGTGCCGAGCGGAGGATGAGCAGGATGGAGCAGCTGCGGTAACCTGGACCCGACCGGACCGGACCCATGTGGACTCAGGAGGACCAGAGGAGGATGGACCAGACCCGCATCTGAGAGGTGAGCCGGTCTGGACCAGAAAGACCCGGTCCAGGACACGAAGGGGTTCAGACAGACCCGGGTGGATTTAAGGTTAAAGTTCAGGAGGGGGTTCCGGTTCGGGTTCCATCTGGGTTCTCATTGTTCTGGTCTGTGGTAGACCTGATGTGGACCTGAACCTGGACCTGGACCTGGACCTCAGTATCTGTTTGTGTAAAGTGTGTTGTTGTTGTGAGGAGCACATGTTTAATGGACCAGAACCAGAAGGGTTTCCTGTTATTGATCAGATTCAAGACCAGTGGAGGTTTAAAGGTCCAGGTTTAAAGGTCTGGTCCAGTTTTACAAGTCCAGTTTTAAAGTTCCAGTTTTAAAGGACTGGTCTGTTCGTAAAGGACTGGTCTGGTTTAAAAGATCTGGTCTGGTTTTGAAGGTCTGGTCTGGTCTTAAAGGTCTGGTCTGGTCTTAAAGGTCCAGTCTGGTTTAGAAGGTCCGGTCTGGTTTTACAGGACCGGTCTAGTTTTAAAGGACTGGTCTGGTTTTAAAGGACTGGTCTGGTCTTAAAGGTCCAGTCTGGTTTTACAGGTCCGGTCTGGTCTTGAAGGTCTGGCCTGGTTTTGAAGGACTGGTCTGGTCTTAAAGGACTGGTCTTGTTTTAAGGTCTGATCTGGTCTTAAAGGACTGGTCTAGTCTTAAAGGTCCAGTCTGGTTTTACAGGTCCGGTCTGGTCTTGAAGGTCTGGTCTGGTTTTGAAGGACTGGTCTGATCTTAAAGGTCCAGTCTGGTGTAGAAGGTCCGGTCTGGTTTTACAGGTCTGGTCGAGTTTAGAAGGTCTGTTGTGCTAGTTTTAGATCTGGTCTCAGGTCTGTTCTGGTCTAAATGTGTCAGTGGATCACATAGATCCCACATGAGGATCTGTTGATCTGGTTTATTTAAACCTGGTTTAATGTTCATTCTACATTAACTCACGTCTGTTCCATTGGTTCTGGTTCTGGATCATTTCTTTTGGTGTCAACAGTTCTGTGACGTTTCCATGTGATCGTCTGACGGTGGAGCTGATCACCAGTACTATGAGGTTCAGCTGATCCAGTTTTCAAACAGTCCATCCTGTGTTTTCAGGGTCAGGATGTTTGGATTCATATCAGCTGATGGATCATGGATCAGCTCTGTAGCAACACAGACCCAGACCTGGACCCGGACTCTGGTCTGATGTGGCTCCACAAACCCCTCCAGAACCACATACCACAGACCAGAACCCTCCAAAGCAGGGCTGTCAAACATGCGTC
The DNA here is from genome assembly GCF_902148855.1 of Sphaeramia orbicularis. Lineage (NCBI taxonomy): Eukaryota > Metazoa > Chordata > Actinopteri > Kurtiformes > Apogonidae > Sphaeramia > Sphaeramia orbicularis. The sequence goes on along the minus strand of NW_021941459.1, from coordinate 112,657 downwards.
CCAGGGCCAAATGCATCCCCCCAAAGGTTCCAGTCCGACCCCTGGGATGAATTTACAGAGTGTATAAATTCCACAGTCCAGGCTGTGGAACTCATGTTAGTGTGGGTTCCACATCCAGACCAATCTGATCTACAGTCCAATAAGAACAGCAGAAGAACCCACACAAAAGAACCACTGCAGATTTACTACTGGGTTTGATGGGAAAAATAATATTACATTATGTCTGTAAATAATGACAACTTCACATTTTTGTCTGTTTTAGTGAAAAAAATAACATTGAATTATGAAAATATTTACATTTCCAAACTCTCCTGTAACAATAAAATGTGAATAACCTGAACAAATGTGAACAACCTGAAATGTGTAAAGCCTGTGGGATGTTTTTGCAAAGTCAGAAATTCCACAGTGTTGAATTGAATTAAGCAAAAAAGAAAAAAAAAAATTAGCTTGAATTACAGAAAAAATGTTGAATTAAACAAAAAAAAGTCTTCAGTTAAGTGAAAAAAATCTTGAATTAAGCAAAAAAAAAAATCTTGATTTAAGCCAAAAAAAATCTTGAATTAAACAAAAAAAATCTTGAATTAACAACTTGAGATTTTTTTTCTTTGTTTTACTAAAAAGAATAACATTAAATGATGAAAATCTTTCCATTTACAAACTCTCCTGTACCAATAAAATGTGACTAATCTGAACAAATGTGTCCAACCTGAAATGTCTGTATTAAATTCAGTCCAGTTTGAACTCTTTTCTTCCTGTTCCTCAGTGTTTAGTGTCTTTGGAGATCTGATCCAGAATGCACATGGACTAATGAGAAGTGGAGGAAGAAGACTGGGAAAATTACACTGATTTTTCTGAAGAAATTTCAGTTTTTTCAGGTTATTCACATCTTTTTTGTTTGAATAGTTTATAAAAGTAAGTATTTTCATAATTTAATGTTGGTTTTTTTTGGACTAAAACAAAGACAAACATTCTGAGTTGTCATTGTTTATATATTGTTCTGTTCTTATTTGACTGGTCCGGTCCACTGCAGATCAAATGGGGCTGAATGTGGAACCTGAAAGAACATGAGTTTGAGAACCTTCCTCTAATGTGTGGGTTCTGTCGGTTCTCTGTGAGTAAATCCTGTGTTCTCTGCTTCTTTGTGTCGCTCTAATGTATTGATTATTGTCGGTGTCGTCCTGTAACCGGAGCCTCTGAAGGGTTGGCTCTGATCATCAATAATAAATGACAGGACACATCAGGACCAGAAGAGCCTATGTGGATCGGTTTAAGGCCCCCAGTAGACCCTCCATCCTGGATCCGGTCTTGGACCAGGTCTTGGCCTCAGAGGGTCATGTGATGTCAGACTGGGCCCTGATTGGTCGTTGAGTCTGCTCCATCATGTGGATCTAACCTTAGGAATTAAACTGGACCCTGGTTCCTGCTGATCTGGGGTCAGTTTTCAGTTTGTAAACCTGATAAATCCACACATTTAAACTGCACATGTACAAACAGAAGCTGAAGAATGGTGACGTTTTATACGTGTGTTTTTATCAGTTTTAAGTTTGTTTTTAGTCATGGCTTTCATTGTGTTTATGTATATTTTGTTGTTGTCTCTGTCACCCGATCATGCCGTTTCACTCTGTTCAACCTAAGAAAGATCAGGCCATACCTAACCCAACAGGCCACCCAGCTCCTGGTGCAGACTATGGTTATCTCCACCCAGCTCCTGGTGCACACTATGGTTATCTCCACCCAGCTCCTGGTGCACACTATGGTTATCTCCTGCCTTGACTACTGCAGTGCTCTTCTAACGGGCCTCCCAGCTTGTGTTGTCCAACCACTACAGATGGTCCAGAATGCAGCAGTGCGTCTGGTCTTCAATCAGCCTAAAAGGGCACATGTCACCCCCTTACTCACCCTAAAAGGGCACGTCACCCCCTTACTCACCCTAAAAGGGCACATGTCACCCCCTTACTCATAGAGTTCCACTGGTCTACCCATAGCTGCCCGCATCAAATTCAAATCTTTAATCCTAGCCTACAAAACTCTCAGTGGGTCTGCTCCTACGTACCTAGGTACACTGATAAAAGCTTATGTCGCCCCACGACCACTCCGCTCATCTGGGGAACGTAGTCTGGTGGTCCCCAGACTTTGTACAAGACAATCCAGGCTCTTTTCATGGGTCGTTCCACGTTGGTGGAACGCCCTACCAAGTGCTACAAGAACAGAGTCATCCCTGCCTATCTTCAAGAAGCTCCTGAAGACCCAGCTCTTCCAAGAGCACCTCCTATCCTAACACTTTCAAACATTCCATTTTAAATATTCTAATAAGGTTTTTCCAGGATTATCACAGATTCTTCCAGGATTATCTCTGGACCTGCTGCGGTGGTCCTGCCTCTCTCCTGCCCTCATCATCACCACTCACTTATCCTCAACCGCCTCCATGTGTCACCCCCTACTCCCCCCTTCTCCCCCAGTCCCTATCTCTATCACTCTCTCTTTTTCCCCTTCTCTACTCTCTCTCTTTAACCCCAGCTGGTCCTGTCACTCGTCCATCCTCCAGGAGTCTGGGTCTGCTCCAGGTTTCTGCTGTTAAAGGGAAGTTTTTCCTTCCACTGTCACCATCACTAGTGTTTGCTCCTGGAGGATTCTGTTGGGTTTCTGTAAATTGGCTCAGAGTCTGGTTTTGACCAACTCTATATAAAAAGTGTCATGAGAGAACTTTTTTTGTGATCTGGCACTATATAAATAAAATTTGACTGATTGAGTGATTTAATTGGTTTTCCCCTGTAAGTCGCTTTGGAAAAAAGCGTCTGCCAAATGCGTAAACATAAACATATTTTTAGTGTGGATGTACGGCTGTGATTTCCATTTCCTGTAACTTCTGCTGCTGCTGTCTTGGCCAGGACACTCTTTTTTTTTTAAACCTTTATTGAAGCAACACCAAGTGACAAAGAGATCTATGCACAGTATGGTACAATAGTTACATTACATCATCATAATGTGGGGGGAGGGGGGGTTCAGCTAAATGGCATGTAATATACAAAAGAAACACATGTCAGTCTGTCATAAAAATCGATGTCCTGTCCTGGTTGTGTACATGTTCTGTGTGGTGGAGTGTGTAAGATGTGTATGTGCTGTGACTGCTGTGATGTGGACTTCTAAAAAAAAAAAAAGAAAAGAAAAAAGAGAAAAAAATAAAAATCATGGATATGACCAAATACAATCATTAGGTAGCTGAAACAAAGTGAGATGAGGAGAAAGGAAAAGGAGAGAGAAAGAAAAAGAAGAAAGAAAAAAAGGAGTAAAACGGCGGGTTAATAAAAAATAAATAAGTAAATAAATGAAAACAGCCAAATGACATTCAAAGTACAGTTTATCTCCATTTAATGCCATTGCCCCCGCTGCCTCACCTCGCCATCACAACACTGCTGCAACTTTATTTATTTAGGCTATTTATGTATGTATTTATTTATTTTAAATTATATTTATTTATTTATTTTTCCTTTTTATTGGTGAAAATAAACTCCCAGCCTATGTTGGGAAAGGTTTGCATGAAAGTGTCTGTACTGTGCATTAAAAACACTTCAGGTTGTTTGTTCTCACCCCTTGCTCAGCCTCCCTCCTCTGTGTGTGTATTATTTTTTGCAGCATGTATGGGTGCCATTTATTTATCACCATTAAAAACATTGCACCTGTTGGTGTAAAAAGAATTGAATTTACAAAAACCAGGGTTGAATGTGGGAACGTGAGGGCAAAACCAGGTATATGATGGAGATAGGGGCCAGGGCAGCGCTGTCGGCCAGGACACGCTTGAAAAAGAGATTTTTAATGTCAATGAGCTTTTTTCCCGGTTAAATATAGTTTATAACTAGAAGCACTCGGAGAGCGCAGACCTCCGCCACGGCTGATCAGTGGCCCCCCCCCCGTGGGCCCCCCCACCCCCGATCATCACCAAAATTTAATCATTTCTTCCTCATCCCATGTCCAACAAACCCTGAAAATTTCATCCAAATCTGTCCATAACTTTTTGAGTTATGTTGCACACTAACGGACAGACAAACAAACAAACAAACCCTGGCAAAAACATAACCTCCTTGGCGGAGGTAAATATTTATCTACCATTTAAGGTGAACTCCTTATTTTTTTTCCCTGTAGGTAAATTCAGTCTCTGCATTTGACCCATAATACACACAGCACCTAGCATTAGCATTAGCATTAGCTGCCGCTGAAGGTGCAGGAGGATTGAGTGCAGATCTTCATCTGTCTGTCGGTTAATTAACCCACACTGACCTGTTTTATTTCACGGACTGATAAGACATGAACTATTGTGAAGATGCTGTATCTGGCGGTGTCTTCGTCTTCATTAACAATTTCTTGAAACATCTTCTTCTACGAAACTACTGGTCAGATTCATTTCTAATTTTATATGTGTCTTCATTGGGACAGAAGTGGCTTTTCCGTTGGACATCTGTGCAAAACTTTACCGATATTTACTACATGTTGAAAAAACAGAAGTGTGTAATGTCAGTTTTTCCATTAAAACATAAATCCGAGGATTTGTTTATTTATTATTGCGAGATGACACTTGAAGTCATTCCATAAAAATGGTGACAAACGTAAATATGGTGTTGATTTACAGATATATTCATTATTATTATATATTACCCCTCTAACGCCTACTAAATTCTGAAATGATTGGGTTTCCTGGTGTGTCCACACATACTGACAAGTTTCTTTTAAAATTCTTCTTCTCTACATCTGTTTTTTTTTTTTTATGTGGATAATTGTGGAAAAAGGTCTTTCCATTGGAGTTTTGTGTGATATACCAATTAAGCTACGTCTGAAAAACAACCTCAAACAGCGTAAAAACTTCTAATCGAAAAATGAGAGTTTTGGTGAAATTGTCGTTTTTCCATTAGGTGAATTTTTAAGTGTAAGTTATATTCACGCAATTTGAGGATAAGTGGAAATACAGCTAATGTCTACAATGTTTGTTTGCAGTTTTGAGAAATTTTAATTTTTAAATTTTTGAGAAACTTTTGACATATTAAAAATGTGCCTTTTCTTATAACGGTTCATATTGTGACGGTTTATGTTTATGTCTGTATAATGGTTGAACTTTTATAACCTCTGGTCTGACAGGGAATCGAACCCCAAACCCTCCATCCGCCAGGTTCCATGCTAACCACTACCACCGCATTACTGTAGCAGATCAGGCTCATTATGGGTTACATTTATTGATGAATCTGCTGATTATTAATCATTTAGTTCATCGATATGACGTGGGATTATGAATGATGGTGTTTTTCAGTTTGACGATGAGACGCTGTTGAATCTGTGAACTGCTGAAGCCTTAGTGGAGTTAAAGGAAAGTTAATAAATAGTTAAACTAGAAGCACTCGGAGAGCGCAGACCTCCGCCAAGGCTGATCAGTGGCCCCCCCCCCCGTGGGCCCCCCCACCCCCGATCACCCCCAAAAGTTAATCATTTCTTCCTTATCCCATTTCCAACAAACCCTGAAAATTTCATCCAAATTTGTCCATAACTTTTTGAGTTATGTTGCACACTAACGGACAGACAAACAGACAGACAAACCCTGGCAAAAACATAACCTCCTTGGCGGAGGTAATCAGGCTTTTGTTTTTATGCAGATTAAATGTTTTGTGTCATAGATTCATTAGTTTTTCATTTCCTCTGTGTCAGTTTTTTCAGATTTTTCCTCTTATTTATGTGATTTTTGGAGCTTTTACTTTATTTCATGTCTCTTTTTATCTTTTTTTAACATCTTTTCTTTTCCACTGTATTTTCTTTTTTGTTCAGTGTTTTTATTACATAGTCACAGAAAAGCCTAATACAGCCATCGTTTTTTTTATTTTTTAACCCAAACCCATGAACATTCCCACCCTGTTGCACCAAAAAAAAAAAAAAGATAATCGACAATAATAATAATAATAATAATAATAATAATCATCATCATCATCATCATAAATATTATTATAGATAAATAAGGAACACAGATATTAGTCACAGACTTGTATTAATCAGACTAATGTGGAATGAGAGGGCCCGACCTCTTTTATGTGATTCAAAACAGGTTGTCAGGTACTGAAAAACTTATTGGCACATCCTCTTATAGAGTGTCTGATTTTTTCCAATGTTAAATGATGTAAAAGATCCAGAAACCAAGATTTAAATGTTGGAGGTTGTTTATCTTTCCATTTTATTAGTATTAGTCTATGAGCTAGAAGAGTGTTGAAGTCAATTAGAGTTTTAGGTTTTTGGTTAAAATGATTCCACTGTATTTTCTAACTCCAGTCTCTTCATTTTCTCTGTGCTTGTGTTGTCGTAGTAACAGCTGACCCCACCCCTCTGTGGGTGGGGTCGGAGGTGGCAGAGGTGTAATCTGGGTAATTACAGGCTGTGGTGTCCTGTTGTACACTCATCTTCTTTAGTGTTTTTTTTATCTCTGGGACGTGAAGTTGATTCTGCTTGATTTTAACCCTTTCACGCATGAATTATGAGAACCTGAGCTGAGATTTTTTTCCTGAGTGTTTTTATTCCTCTTTAGGCATGAAAAAAACAATGCAGTTGAATTTTATTTTATTTTATTTTTATGAACCTGTTTTTCATTTAGTTAGAAAAACATCCACTCAGTTGGACACCATGCATTTAATTTTTGAAGCAAAGAAACAAGTATTTAAAGCCCATCATCAGAAAGTCATGTACTGTGTGAAAGCTATTTATTCATTCATTCACTCATTTTTTGTTTATTTTGAGCATATACAGTATACATGCAAATTCAGAATTCCAAATCATTCATCTACACTCAAAAAGGAGTGGGAAGAAGAAAAACTGTAAAACAAAAACATTTTTCATGCAGCTAATCTGCTGTTTTCTCACATGTTAACTTAGTCTAATACTAGTTATTACTAATTTCATGGAGATAATATGCAAAAAAACAACTTTTTGATTAAGAAAACTGATAATTACTGTCTAATAACAATTAGCAATTGATTTAAAGTATGTTAGTGCAGATCAGGTTTATCAAGAACAGCAAAATTACAGTAACAGTATGAATGTCAGTGTATGGGATGGTGCATTAGTGTCCACTGTGTCGGCTGATCTGGAACTAAAACCAAACCCATGAATAAACAAGAGAACAGCTGGAGAACAACTGTCCACTGGACTGACCACTGTGCATGAAAGGGTTAATGGATGGATCCTGGTTCAGTTCCAGGTTTAGTTCAGATAAATGCATAAGGAACAGAAACCGTTCAGAGTCTGAACCTGATCCGGGTCCTCAGGTCCGGTTGGTTGGTCCTCTGTGTCCTTCAGATCCACAGTCTGGATCAGGTTTTCTGGCCACAAACCACTGGGATAAAAATAAAAGTCACTGTTTCCAGCTCAGAGAAAAACACTGAAGAAGAAAAAACAAAAACCAGACCAGACCCGCTGAAGTCCAGACCATGGACCTGCTGATCCTGTGACAGTTTTATTCATGTAATTTAAATGTTCCTTTAGTTTTTATTTATCACTTTTCACAGTTAAAACACAGACAAAATATATCAGTGCTTTCATCTTATTGAATATTTATTTATTCATTTATTGTTTGAATTACACACTCAGGATCCTTTGATATTTTATTTCTTTTTCTTTTTCTTTTATGATATTTTCATCTTGTTAAATAATTTTTTTGTTTTTTAAATCATATACTCAGGATCCTTTTAAATTTTTATTGATTTTATTTCTTCTTTTATCATATTTTGTCATGTCAGACTTCTGCCGTTCTCCATGTTCTCCACATTCAGCACATTCTGAACATTTTTACAGGTTGGTGTTAAAACCCTCCAGTCTTTTGCAGAAAACTCTTCCAAACCTTCCTCTGGTTTGGTTTTATTGTCACATGTTCTGTGGGGTCGGACCAAGCTCTGGTTCTGTGTGACCTTTAACCTCTGAGTGGACGTTTGTTCAGGCGGACAGAGGTTCCAGGTGTGAACCCAGGTAGTGCAGCGGTGTTGTGTTGTGTTGCAGATCAGTGTGTGAGTCGTACCTGGTTTTACCTGCTGAGGCCTGTTCTGACATGTCACTCACACCTGGGTGGTGGGTGGTGGGGGGGGGGGGGTTTGAAAACACAACACACACACACACAGGCAGCTGCTCCACCCTGTTTCCCCAAATACCAGAGGAACAGAGGACTGACAGTTGCGTGGCGGTTTGAGCAGCAGCGGCGAGGCGTGGGGTGGGTTAGTGTTTGAGAACGTGCTGGAACAGTTCAGTCTTTCAGGCCTGAACCCGGCTCAGGGCTCACTGTGTACCTTTGCTCCCGGCGTTGGATGTTTACCTCCTGACTCTGCTGCCACGTAGAAGCAGCAGCAGCAGCAGCAGCAGCCCGGGCTGAGCGTTTGGCCTGGGCTGTGGGACCCAGACCTGGTCCAGACCCAGCCTCTGGTCCAGACCCAGCCTCTGGTCCGGACCCAGCCTCTGGTCCAGACCCAGCCTCTGGTCCAGACCCAGCCTCTGGTGGTCCAGACCCAGCCTGTGGTCCGGACCCAGCCTCTGGTGGTCCAGACCCAGCCTCTGGTCCAGACCCAGCCTCTGGTGGTCCAGACCCAGCCTCTGGTCTGGACCCAGCCTCTGGTGGTCCAGACCCAGCCTCTGGTCCAGACCCAGCCTGTGGTCAGCACAGCCTCGGGGCTGTGGAGGCTCCACGCCGCCTCCTTCAGGTGTTCGCCGGCTGCTGTTCTGTCTGAGGAACTAGCGGGTTCTGTTGGATCTGTACCGGGTTCTGCTGGATCTGTACCGGGTTCTGTTGGATGTTTACGGCTGAGACATGAGTGGGTTTCTGTACAGGGGAAGGTAAGGGGGCTCTGGCTGTGCTTTGAATGTGGGGGGGGCATCATTCATGGATGTAATGTGAAGAGAAAAGCCTCTGCTCGACTCTGGAAGCAGATAAATACAGTCTAAAGCTGTTTTTTTTTTACCTTAAAAATGGAAAATTGGACCTTTGTGCTGCAGTTACATAAGAGCTGAGTCTAAACTCACAAAGTGGTGTTTCTGCAGGATGACACGCTATTGGCTGAGCTCAGCGAAGTTATTTCAGCTGCACACACTACTGTCATTTAACCCTTTGTTAACACCAGGGAAGCAAATCTGTAGTTTATAATGAGCGTCTCAGTCAAACTTTGAATCCTGCACTACAAAAACACATGTGGTTATTATAGTACTACTATTATCGGTACTTCGTTGTAAAATATACCACACTATAAATATACTCTGCAGATAATGTTCTACTGTTACCAAGGTTATAATAGTTTTGGATTTTTCATTATAGTTTAGTTTTATTCAGTTTTGACTTTTTTTTCTATAATTCAGTTAGTTGTAATTCATTTATAGAGCAGATTTGCTACACTGTAAAAATAAATAAATAAATAAATAGAACGTAGAAAAACAGTATTATTCCGGCAGCAGCATTCACAAAAATACATTTATTCAACATTTTTGTTGTGAAACTTCCTGTAATTACACATGATATTTGTCAATTGACAAACAAGTCTGGTTCAACTGACAGAACTAATAGTTCTGTTATGGTTAACTGTCAGTAATTTTGTGTTTTTTTTTTTTGTTTTTTTTACAGTATTAAACTTTAAATGAACAGTTTAATCTCATAAATAGAAAAGAAATATTTGTGAAATTCCAATACATTTGCAATGTATTTTAACTGTATTTTTCTGTGGACAAAGAAAAAAAATTCTTTTAAAAAATGGAAATTTTTTGGTTATTCACAGTTACAGTTTTTCATGTTACTTTACATTTGATGTAAAATCACAGTCTGTTTTTGTCATTTCATTGATATTTTCCTGTATCTTTAAAATACAGGAAAAATCTGTAAAATAAACAGTGAAAATTCTGTTAAATTACAGATTTTTTTTACAGTGTGGTGTTATTTTAATGTTTTTGTTTGTATGTTGTTTAGATTCGGTTTAAATTGCGTCGACCTTTGGGACACTTTAGCTACAAAGAACCGCATCAGACATCATGTTGTTCTTCTACTCGTGGTTTCTGAGTTCGGACAGAGCTGTGTTTATTTGACCGCCGTTCATGAGTAGCGTGGTCATATGTGATTGGTGGTGTTGGCATCGGCGTCCACACCAGCGGCATTTACCTGATCAGTTTTTTCAGTTACAATCTGAAACACACAGACTGGACAGAAACAGAGGATGAACCTGATGTGACGAGCTTCCAGGTACCGTGGCCATGTTGTTGTTTTTTTAAACTAGTGTCCAGATTTGGATTAAGTGGGTGGAGCTGAAAACTCCGCCCACAACCATTAACAGTATCATAATAAACCCCATCAGGTCATTTCAGATCCTTAATAAATGCTAACACCTACAGCTGTGTGAATAACAGTCTAAATGTACAAACACACTAATAACAGCTACCTGAGCTAATTAGCGGTTAGCATACAGGCCATAGAATTCAATACATATTAATGCTAACATCTGTTAATGCTGCTAAGTTGCTCTGGTTATTGAATGAAACTTCGTGACAGAATCCTCAGATGGTTTTAAACACGACGACGGTAGAGCTGCCAGTGAGTGATAAAAAGTTTTATCCCGTAAACTAGAGCACGGATAAGATAACGTCGCCTGTCAATCACAGAGACCACGCACTTAAAACTGTAAAATAAAAACATAATAGCCTCTAAATAATGACGACTCCAAATTTTGTCTTTATTTTACTGCAAAAAAATAACATCAAAATATGAAAATATTTGCATTTACAAACTATCCTTCCACAAAAAATGTGAATAACCTGGAAAAACTGTAAAATAATAATATAATAAGCTCTAAATAATGGCAACTCAAAATATTGTCTTTATTTTACTGCAAAAAAACATTAAAGTATGAAAATATTTACATTTACAAACTATCCTTGTCTGTTACAATGTGAAACACACAGACTGGACAGAAACAGGGGATGAACCCGATGTGACGAGCCTCCAGGTGCCGTCGCCATGTTATTGTTTTTTAAACTAGTGTCCGTATTTGGATTAAGTGGGTGGAGCTGAAAACTCCACCCACAACCATTAACAGTGTCATAATAAACCCCATCAGGTCGTTTCAGATCCTTAATAAATGCCAACACCTACAGCTGTGTTAATAACAGTATAAATGTACAAACACACTAATAACTGCTACCTGAGCTAATTAGCGTTTAGCATACAGGCCATAGAATTCAATACATATTAATGCTAACATCTGCTAATGTTGCTAAGTTGCTCTGGTTATTGAATGAAGCTTTGTGACAGAATCCTCTGATGGTTTTAAACTCAATGACAGTAGAGCTGCCAGCCAGTGACAAAAAGTTTTATCCCGTAAACCAGAGCACGGATAAGATAACACCGCCTGTCAATCACAGAGACCACGCCCTTAATTATGCAGACCTTAACCTTCATGTGACCTGAGCATGTGAGTTAGATGTAAATTCTCCCTCGTGCAGGGAAAGAACCGGAGACCAAACCTGTTTTTTGTACCAGGTTGTAAACATGTTTATGGGATGTGGGTGTGTTGTGTGTTTTGGCGCCCCCAGTGGACGGTGAAGGACCTGCAGCTGCTCATTATCTGTACATTCGTATATTTTTACCATGAGCTTAGACGAAACAAATGAGACAAGTGTTTGATTTAGTCTGTTTTTGTTTGATTGTGAAGGTTTTGGAGCAGAGATCACAGGTTACTGTTCAATAAAAACTCAGCTGAACATTATTTTACATTTATATGCATTTGTTTTATTGATCACGTTTTAGCATCGATTCAGAACAAAAGCTTAAGTTCACTGATGTGTTTCCATCAGTGTTAAAATGATTCAAAACACCAAATTTCACATAGATCTGCCTGTAAATCACCAAATAAACTGGTGTTCATGGTTAATATATACTGTAAAAAAAAAAAAAAAAAAAAAAAAAAAAAAAGGAAAAAAACAGCAATATTCCGGCAGCTGGGGTGCTGAAAAAATACTGTAAAATAACAGAAAAGAACCATCTCATAAAAATACGGTAATTTTCCATAATTAAAATACAGTTTTTTGCCCTAACTTTACATGAGGGTTTGCATATTTTTTGACTTTTCAATGTTTAATAAAGAATATTTACATGTATTAAAACAATCAAATTACCTATATGTATATATATATATATATATATATATATATATATATATATATGTATATATATATATATATATATATATATATATATATATATATATAAAATTTTCAATGAGACTCAGTTGTCCAATCCACTGATAAAAACTGTATTTGGACAGTTTATCAGTGCTTATACATGTTATACATTCACAAAAATACATTTATTCAACATTTTTGTTGTGAAACCTCCTGTAATTACACAAGATATTTGTCAATTAACAAACAAGTCTGGTTCAACTGACAAAACTAATACTTCTGTTATGGTTAACTGTCAGTAATTTTGTCTGGTTTTATTATTATTTTTTTTACAGTATTAACCTTTAAATTAACAGTTGAAACCCATAAATACAAAAGAAATATTTGTGAAATTACGATACATTTGCAAATGTACTTCAACTGTATTTTTCTGTGAAAAAAGAAAAAAAATTCTTTTAAAAAATGGAAATTTTTTGGTTATTCAGTTACAGTTTTTTCGCGTTATGTAAAATTACAGTCTAATTTTGGAATTTCATTGATATTTTCCTGTATCTTTAAAATACAGGAAAAATCTGTAAAATAAACAGTGAAAATTCTATTAAATTACAGATTTTTTTTTTTTTTACAGTGTACAGGGTGGACACTTGTATGTTTTTGGTGTTGCACAGTTTCCACTTATCTTTGTGGTTTAGGTGAAGCTTAATTTAATCCAGTGACTAAATGACAAACCAGTGTGAGATAAATGAGGAATTAGAAAACTGTGAATCATCATCAACAGGAAACGACACAGAGAATACGTCCACATTTAGTCCGATTCTTGAACAGAGTCAGTCTGTAAATGACATGTTTTCCTGATGGTTTAATGCTCTTTTTCTTTCCAGTTTGATCTCCAGTGGGTCAGACCAGTAAAAATAAAACATAATAACCTCTAAATAATGACAACTCTAAATTTTGTCTTTATTTTACTGCAAAAAACAACATTAAAATATGAAAATATTTACATTTACAAACTATCCTTTCACAAAAAAGATGTGAATAACCTGGAAAAACTGTAAAATAATAACATAATAACCTCTAAATAATGACAACTCCAAATTTTGTCTTTATTTTACTGCAAAAAACAACATTAAAATACGAAAATATTTACATTTGCAAACTATCCTTTCACAAAAATATATGAATACCCTGGAAAAACTGAAATTTGTCAAGAAAAGTAAGTGCATTTTTAACAATATTATGCCTCAACATATCATGTATACATGTTCATTACATACAATGTTACACAGACATTTGGTAACAGATAGAATACTGTTAAAATTTTGGAGTTTGTAACTCAAATTAGAATAATTTCTACAGCTTATATTGTGTTAATGCCCACCTTACAGATGACAGTGGATCTGCAAATACACAAAACATTTACTAACACGCAAAATATTTAACAAATTGCACTTAATTTTCTTTAGACATTTCAGGTTGTTCATATCTGTTCAGGTTATTCACATTTTATTGTAAAAGGATAGTTTGTAAATGTAAATATTTTCATAATGTAATGTTATTTTTTTAGCTTACTGGGTGACAGGCCATAAGCTATTGTCGTCATGCGGCATCCGGCGTCGTCGTCTGTCGTCGTCTGTCGTCGTCTGTCGTCGTCTGTCGTCGTCTGTCGTCGTCTGTCGTCGTCTGTCGTCGTCTGTCGTCGTCTGTCGTCGTCTGTCGTCGTCTGTCGTCCATTACAAAACATTTCAATCGTCTTCTTCTCCGAAACTCCAGTTCTGATTGACTTCAAACTTGGTATACAGCTTCTGTATGATGATATCAGCACAAGGAATTGAAATTATTTGGATCTGGATCTGATTCTGGATTTGGTGCCACTTTGAAAAATGTTCCCATTCTAACAGATAGGAAGTGGATTGATCCAATAAATCAGTATCAATGATATCAAGTGTGAATTTGAATTTGTTACAGATCTGATTGAATATGAGCAAAACATGGACTATTTCTGTAACAGAATAAATACACAGAACTGGGTGAGAATAAATGGCATCTGGATACATTTCCCAAAGATTTTAATTTGGCCGATAAGACACAGGGCCATAGGTCCGATTTTTTCATATTAAATCATGTTGTATTATTATTTGACTTTAGATCCTCTTGGTCTGTGTGTGGAACCTGATCTGAAACCAGTTCCACATCCTTGATTGTTCATATCTCCAGTGTAATTTTTGTATTTCATAAATTCATCCCATGGGACGGACTGGACTCTTATCCTGTTTTTCCATTACGTGGAAGCGGCTTGACTGGACTCGACTCCACTCTGGTACCAGGTCCTATTCCAGACCGTTTCCATTACAGGATACTACCCACTTTACAGTACCTGGTCGTCATAGCGATGCGGCGCGTTACTTCTGTGTCGTCTGCTCAGAGTCACTGATAAAGTCGCTCGTTTTGTGTTGTCTTGTCAAACTCATGCTGAATTTTTGCGTCTGAACCTCCTGGACAAACCATGGTGTAGTTTTACAGTTTACTGTCATCATGTGGATTCATATTTGCTTTCAACTACTGCATCTGTTTTTTGTAAAAGGGCGGGGCACAGAGATGACTCTGACCAATCAGTGGTCTGCAGTGTTTACACAGTGTCACCTTTTAGTATCTGGTCCCCAGTCCTGGAACCTCAGCGGAGGTGAGACCAAAAAACTAGTACCAGGTACCAGATTCCAGGTCCTTTTTCGTAATGGAAACGCAAAAAGGCCGAGTCGAGTCGAGCCGATACCACGTAGTGGAAACACGGCATTAGATGGGCCGGTTTTGGTCCACGGGCCGTATGTTTGACACCCCAGTTTTAACCTTATCTGAGTGTTTCTGAAGCTGTCGCTGGTCTGAGGTTGGACTTCAGTCGCTCGTTTCAACACAAATGTTGTTCTCGGGCCGTTCTCTGGTGGTCTGGGCGTGGTCAGCTGTTCTGAGGTTTAGTGTCGACACTTTGGTCCCAGCTGTCGTCACCTGTTCACAGCAAAAGGAAACTCCACCCCCGACACCCCCGACACCTCCACAGTGTCAAATCTGAACACAGCTGAGGTCTTTGATTGGCAGACGGTGTCTTAATGACCTTCTCACTTTGACGTCTGGTTCCTAAACGACTCCTTCACAACTTCACCGATTATTCAGGAGCAGCAGGATGAAGAAACAGGAGGAAATCCGACCTGATCCTAAAAACATCACACGTATCGACAAAAGACTGGAAGTACAGTCACATCCTTAATAAAAGTACAAATAAATACTCGGTCAGAGCAGAAATACTGCAGTAAAACACCCTCCATATGTACCGACAGAGAAACCAAACCCCTGTACTTCAATAAAACTAAGAATACTGCACTATAAAAGTACAAATACTACACTACACTGTAAAAAAAAAACAAAAAAACAACTTGTTGAAAAACCTGTAATATTCTGGCAGCAGAGGTGCTGAAAAAATACTGTTAAATAACGGAAAATAACCATCTCATAAAAATACGGTAATTTTCCATAATTAAAATACAGTTTTTTGCCCTAACTTTACATGAGATTTTGCATATTTTTTGACTTTTTAATGTTTAATAAAGAATATTTACATGTATTAAAACAATCAAATTACCTATATATATATATATAAAATAATTTTCAGTGAGACTCAGTTGTCCAATCCACTGATAAAAACTGTATTTGGACAGTTTATCAGTGCTTATACATGTTATACATTCACAAAAATACATTTATTCAACATTTTTGTTGTGAAACCTCCTGTAATTACACAAAATATTTGTCAATTAACAAACAAGTCTTGTTAAACTCAAAGAACAAATACTTCTTTAACAGTTAATTGTCAGTAATTTTATCCCATTTTATTTATTTATTTATTTTTTTTACAGTATTAAACTTTAAATTAACAGTTTAATCTCATAAATAGAAAATAAATATTTGTGAAATTACAATACATTTGCAAATGTATTTTAACTGTATTTTTCTGTGAAAAAAGAAAAATTTTCTTTTAAAAAATGGAAATTTTATGGTTATTCACAGTTAAATTTTTTTCATGTTATTTTACATTTGACATGTAAAATCACAGCCTATTTTTGTCATTTCAGTGATATTTTCCTGTATCTTAAAAATACAGGAAAGATCTGTAAACTAAACAGTGAAAATTCTATTAAATTACAGATTTCTTTTTACAGTGTATTACAATACTCCACAATAAAAGTACAAACCCTCACCTCTAAACACAAGCAGATGAAGTAAAAGTAGAAATATTGTCCAATTATCGTACTCGACTGAAATAAAAGTACACAAATGTTGGTATTAAATCCCTCTGTTATGTAAAAACACAAATACTGAGCAGTACAAATGAAAGTATGAATATATAAACCTGGATAATTAACTGTAATGTGTGAAATAAACTGGAATATTCAGGATGTGAATGTGTAAAATGGGCAAAAAGTTCATAAAGTTGAATGAACGTTATAATGAGGGCTTTGGTTGGATTATGTGGAGGTGAGGGTCTCTGAGGGTCCAAGTCCAGGTCCAGGTCCCAGCCCTGTTCCCAGTCCTGGTCCTGGTCTACACTGCAAAAATCTAAATCTGACCAAGTGTATTTGTCTCATTTCTGTTCCAAATATCTGATCACATTTCAAATCAGACAGACTCACCTGAAGAGGAACTGTTCACTGACATAAAAGAACTGATTTATACACAATAGATCTGCAAAATCTGATTTACACTCATCTGAACAAGATCATTTACACTTGTTCGAATGGCAGATTTTTGTGCTTAATTCAAGAATTTTATTTATTTTTTTGCTAAATTCAAGATCTTTTTTGCTAAATTCAAGATGTTTTATTTTGCTTAATTCAGGATTTTTTTGCTTAATTCAAGATTTTTTTTTGCTTAATTCAAGCTACAAATCTGCCAATGGAACAAATGAAACTTAACTTGCTTAATTCAAGATTTATTTTTTTTTTTGGTAAATTGAAGATTTATTTATTTTTTGCTAAATTCAAGATTTTTTTTTCTAAATTAAAGATTTTTTTTGCTTAATTCCAGATTTTTTTTTGCTTAATTCAAGACTTTTTTCTGCTTAATTCAATTTTTTTTTGCTAAATTCAAGATTTTTTTGTTGCTTAATTCAATTTTTTTTTGCTTAATTCAAGATTTTTTTTTTGCTTAATTCAAAATGTTTTTTTTGCTTAATTCAAGATTTTTTTTTTTCTAAATTCCAGATTTTTTTTTGTGCTTAATTCCAGATTTTTTTTTTTGCTTAATTCAAGCCAAAAAAAAAAAAAAATCTGCCAATGCAACAAGTGAAAATTATCTTGTTCAGATTTGTTGAAATCAGATTTTCCAGATCTATGGCCTATAAATCAGTTCTTCACTCTCATTGGAAAGCTCCTCTTTAGGTCAGGGCTGTCCAGCCCTGGTCCTGCAGAGCCACAGTCCTGCATGTTTTAGATGTGTCCCTCTTCCAACACACCTGATTCAAACCATCAGCCGATCATCCAGCTCTGCAGAAGTCTGAGAACGACCGTCAGATGTGCTGGAAGAGGAAACATCTAAAACATGCAGGACTGTGGCTCTGCAGGACCAGGGCTGGACAGTCCTGCTTTAGCTGATTCTGTCTGATTTTAAGTGTGATCAGATGTTTGGAATAAAATTAAAAACATACACGGGGTCAGATTTAGATTTTTTCTGGTTCGTCCTGGTTCGTCCTCAGGTCTTTGTTTACGTCCTTCAGCTGATGACTGATGTGTGTGTGACTGAAAGCATGCGCTGACTCAGTTTCCACCACAGTGTGAGTCTGTGTGTGTGTGTGTCTGTGTGTGTGTATGTTTGTGTGTGTGTGTGTGAGAGGACACACACTCAGACACTGGAGGATCACCTTAGACCAGGACAAACCGGGTTAAACCTCACCCTGTCTCTGTTTCAGACACTGTGGAGACAAACCGGCCCGACCCAGGAGCATCGGACCTACCATGGGTGAGTGCACACACACACACACACACACACACACACACACACACACACACACACACACACACACACACACACACACACCAAGGTTCTAATAGTTTTGGATTTTTCATTCTAGTTTAGTTTTATTTAGTTTTGACTTTTTTTTCTCTAATTCAGTTTGTTTTAATTCGTTTTTAGAGCAGGTTTGCTAGTTTTTATTAGTATTCATTTTTTTCTAAATGTTTAGTTGTAGTTTAATTGTAGTTTAGTTGTAGTTCAGTTGTAGTTTAGTTGTAGTTCAGTTGTAGTTTAGTTGTAGTTCAGTTGTAGTTCAGTTGTAGTTTAGTTGTAGTTCAGTTGTAGTTCAGTTGTAGTTTAGTTGTAGTTCAGTTGTAGTTCAGTTGTAGTTTAGTTGTAGTTCAGTTGTAGTTTAGTTGTAGTTCAGTTGTAGTTTAGTTGTAGTTCAGTTGTAGTTCAGTTGTAGTTTAGTTGTAGTTCAGTTGTAGTTTAGTTGTAGTTCAGTTGTAGTTCAGTTGTAGTTTAGTTGTAGTTCAGTTGTAGTTCAGTTGTAGTTCAGTTGTAGTTTAGTTGTAGTTCAGTTGTAGTTTAGTTGTAGTTCAGTTGTAGTTTAGTTGTAGTTTAGTTGTAGTTTAGTTGTAGTTCAGTTGTAGTTCAGTTGTAGTTCAGTTGTAGTTTAGTTGTAGTTCAGTTGTAGTTCAGTTGTAGTTTAGTTGTAGTTCAGTTGTAGTTCAGTTGTAGTTTAGTTGTAGTTCAGTTGTAGTTCAGTTGTAGTTTAGTTGTAGTTTAGTTGTAGTTCAGTTGTAGTTTAGTTGTAGTTTAGTTGTAGTTCAGTTGTAGTTTAGTTGTAGTTCAGTTGTAGTTTAGTTGTAGTTCAGTTGTAGTTCAGTTGTAGTTCAGTTGTAGTTCAGTGGTCTCTTTTCTCTTCTTGTCTGTGGTCGTATTCAAATTCAACAGTCAAATAGGAAGTGAGTTGAGCTGTTTTCACCTGTAAAATCCAGATTTTTACAGATTTGGTGGTTTTTTCACCAGTGCTGATGCATATCCTGATCCTGTTTACAGATAAAAAATCATTTTTAATATTTACTGTCACTGTAATTCTCAAAAACTGATGCATCTGTGGGTAAAGTGGTTATTTCTCCTAAACGTCCAATAACTTTTCAGCGTGTAATGCTGCTCATGCGCTTTTAAAACTCCAGTAAAGTTAAATATTGGTTTTATTTGAACATTCAGAGGCTCCGTAATGAACATGTTTAGGCCTTGATTCATCACAGTTTCTTAATTTAATTCCATAATTAGGTGGAACCAGCTGAGAAAGGGTTACATATAAACAGTAATTCATTTACAAGTCTGTAACATCTGGGTTGATTTTCTAAATAAGAAATAAACTTCATATACAGACGTTAAAACTGTGACGTTGAACAAACTCAATTTAACTGAAGTTTTCCTGAATCAGAAGATGTCTGACACCTGAAACAATAAAAATACTTTAAAAATAAAAAAACTGGTCCTGGTCCTGGTCCTGGTCCTGGTCCTGGGCCTGGGCCTGGACCTGGTCCTGGACCTGGGCTCCAGGTTCTTCAGTTCTCTGTGTGTTTCAGTTCTCCATGTTCCTCAGTATTCTCCTTATTCTTCAGTGTTCTCCGTGTTATTCAGTGTTCTCCATGTTCCTCAGAGTTCTCCTTATTCTTCAGTGTTCTCCATGTTCTTCAGTGTTCTCCGTATTCCTCAGTGTTCTCCATGTTCTTCAGTGTTCTCCGTATTCCTCAGTGTTCTCCATGTTCTTCAGTGTTCTCCATGTTCCTCAGTGTTCTCCATGTTCCTCAGAGTTCTCCTTATTCTTCAGTGTTCTCCATGTTCTTCAGTGTTCTCCGTATTCCTCAGTGTTCTCCATGTTCTTCAGTGTTCTCCATGTTCCTCAGTGTTCTCCATGTTCTTCAGTGTTCTCCATGTTCCTCAGTGTCCTCCATGTTCTTCAGTGTTCTCCGTATTCCTCAGTGTTCTCCATGTTCTTCAGTGTTCTCCATGTTCCTCAGTGTTCTCCATGTTCCTCAGAGTTCTCCTTATTCTTCAGTGTTCTCCATGTTCTTCAGTGTTCTCCGTATTCCTCAGTGTTCTCCATGTTCTTCAGTGTTCTCCATGTTCCTCAGTGTCTGCCATGTTCTTCAGTGTTCTCTGTCGTTCTCTCAGTCTTGTGTAATATTCAGTGTTCTCATCCCAGAGCCGTACCTTTTTACAGAGGTGAACTTTAATAATATTTAATGTGGTGTAATTTTAAAGACCTGTCAGAAGTGGCTTTTCTGCCAAAGGGGGTCCTGATGAGGTCCTGGTGGATCTGGCCTCCATCAGTCCCACCCCCCACAGCCGCTCCCCCATTGGCCCAACACTTACAGGAATCAAACACCAGCATTCATCCAAATCCCTCCTGTGAGCCAAACCCCCCAGACCCCCCAAACCCCCAGACAACCCCCCCCCCCCCCCAGGCCTTTTACCAGGATCAGCTCAGCTTAGAGGAGCTCAGGGTGTCTGGACCAGGTTCAACTGGACTGGGTTCAACTGGACCGGGTTCAACTGGACTTGGTTCAACTGGACTGGGTTCACCTGGACCGGGTTCCTCAGGACTGGATCATAAGAGATAAGGGATAAGATAAGATAAGCCTTTATTAGTCCCACAAGGGGAAATTCCAGGGACTGGGTTCATCTGGACCTGGTTCACCTGGACCTGGTTCACCTGGTCCAAGTTCACTGGGTCTTTAAGGGTTAAAATCTTCACATTTGCATCATCACTTTAAATTAAAGGTTAAAGGTTGAGTTTCGTGGTTTCTTCTAGAATATGACGCATCGCTGCAGATGAAACTACAAACAGTTTATAAGTCGATAAATGAGCTCAAATTTAAACGTGTTCATTGGGAAAAAAAACTGTCAAAAACCACATACAGGACGTATTTTAAGATAAGATAAGATAAGTTAAGATAAGTAAGATACGATAAATAAGATAAGGTAAACTTTGTACTTTATAGTTTTTCCTGCACAAACAGTGAAAGGCGGTGGAGACAACCCTTCACCGTTCTCGTCTGTGACTCAGTTTAATGTTTGACAGTGAAAACATCTTTAATGTCACGGTCGTTTCCGTTCCTGTCGTTTGTAAACATCTTTAATCGTCGTTTCCGTTCCTCTGTTGTCTTTCTTCCGTCTGTCACCGAACAGGTTTTATGCAGGACTTGGACTGAACATGACGTATGTGGACATGGTTTATTGCGTCCTTCTGCTTCTTCCATCTCATATTTGTCCTGGTGGTGTTTCTGAGTCTGACTGAAGCAGATTCATTTCATGGCTTCACCTTCTGAATTATGGATGTTTGTGTCTATTTTTAAATAGGGATCATTTTCAGGAGCTTCAGGGTAAAGTTTTCAGGAACTGTGAGTCCTTCAGACTGACGTGTCTGTGGTTTGTGTCCTCTGGCAGATTTCTCCTGTGATGAGACGGACAAAGGTCCACCTGTCCACATGCACAGTCTGAGGGAGTTTGAGCAGGTAAGACCTCAACGCCACCGCCGCCGCCGCCTCGGCTCTTCATCTGAGGATGATGATGGTGATGATGATGGTGATGCTATGATCATGTGACTGAGCTGCTGCTGTTTGGATTGAGGTGTGATGTCATCAAGGGTGTGTCTCTGATGTCATCGGGGGCATGGATCTGTCTTTGTGATAATCGCTGTGTTTGCTGTTTTTGTTGCTATGGAAACATATATTTAAGGTCAAAGTTCACACATATTGAGACTCTTTCTGATTGGGTGAATTCCCTCCAGTGTAAAAAGCTTCAGGTTGCTGCTGTTGGGACTACAGGGGTCTTCAACCTGCGGCTCCGGAGCCGCATGCGTCTCTTCGTCCTCCTTGTAGTGGCTCCTCCCTTTACTGCGGTCAAACCAGCCGCGGTTCTCCTGTGCATGGTCAATCCAGCCGCTAGCATTTTTCTTGTGCAGTACTCATTTGACAATTATGGTAGATGAGCTGCATGGAGTGAATGTGCCTTCAGGAGAACAACAGTAAGGGTTCATTTCTGCTCTAGGTTAAAGACGCAGACACAGACGCAGACGCAGACGCAGACGCAGACGGAGGGTTCTGTCCGTCCTTTGTTTACTGTATTACTCACATAATTCTGTCTGTTTTCGGGGAGAATCTGGAGCAGTACAACTGAGAACTATGGAGGCAGTGTTGAGTTTGGTAGAGAAGCATTTCCATAAATAGAAATACTTTTCATAGAGCGACTGTATGAGTATGAGTGCTGTGTACTTTTGGAGTAATCCTACAACAGATTCCCTTCCAAGATACAAAAGTGTGTTTTTTCGTCTGAAATAGGCTTTAAGACTAAATTCAATGATTAAAAAAATAATTTTTTCCAATAAGTGCCTCATGAATTTGGTATTTTTGGTATTAGTACTTCATATACTATTAGCACAAATACTATGAAATACTTTTACTGTGTACTTTTAGAGTAATCATACTCCAGAATCCATTCCACACTGCACTTCTGTTTGTTGTATTCAGTGGTTGGAACAGATAAAATGTAAAAAAGATTAAAACTTTTAAAAGTTTATAAGCTCTGTTATTTTTTACGGTTCCAGACTATTTTTTTTGGCAGAAGAGGGAGGGGCCAAAATGGATCTGACTGATAATAAAGGTTACAGAGCCCTAAACTAATAGTTCTGAATTTTTCATTATAGTTTAGTTTTATTTAGTTTTGACTTTTTTTTCTAATTCAGTTCGTTTTGATTAGTTTTTAGAGCAGGTTTGCTAGTTTTTATTAGTTTTCATTTTCTTCTAAATGCTTAGTTTTAGTTTAGTTTTAGTTTTGTCGTAGCTAAAATTGCTAGAGCGAAATAAATCGATTTTGTATCAATCCGACATTGACAAAGACGAAAACGAAGGGAATTTTATCCATAATTTTTATACGTTTTAGTTAGTTTTATAAACACACAATACAGTTTCAGTTAGTCATCATTTTTTCTTTTAATTATAGTTTTTATTTATTTCAGTTAACGAGAATGTTTTTTTCAATTCTCGTTTTCGTCATTTCGTTAGTTTTCATTAACGATAATAACCTTGGTTGGGACGTTGTCCATCCGATCACACACTTGTTTCAGATGCTTTGACCTTTATTTCATGGATACCTCAGGCTCAGCTCCGTCCTTCACTAAATCAGGAGTTCTATCCGACCCATAATGCACCTGGCAGCGCTCCCAGAATCCATTACTGCACAGAAACTCCATCTCCTCAGACTGCAGCCAGACGCTGAGCCTCTAAAAATACATCCCGTCCGTGGGCCTCGTCCTGTCCACCCCCTTTAGTCTGTGACGGATCTGGAAACTCTGGGATTCTCCGACTTCATTTTGGTTCAGAGATGACAGAGCAAGGTTATTATCGTTAACGAAAACTAAAATATGCACATAACCTGTAAAGATTTATTACTATTTTTATGTTTGTCCAGTTTGGTTTTTTTGCACATATTCTTGTACTTCATCCTCTCACTGCCTTATTTAGTCAGTTTCTCTGTCGTGGGATCAAAAAGTTTCATATTATTTGTTACTGAAGTGAAGGTTTTTGTCCTGAAAACCCAAATCTGGACCAAGGTTATTATCGTTAACAAAAACTAATGAAATGACAAAAACTAGAATGGAAAAAACATTTTCATTAACTTAAATAAATAAAAACTATAATTAAAAGAAAAAAAAACATAACTAACTGAAACTGTATTGTGTGCTTATAAAACTAACTAAAACAAATAAAAATTATGGATAAAATTCCCTTCGTTTTCATCTTTGTCAGTGTCGGATTGAAGCGATTTATTTCGCTCTAGCAATTTTAGCTAGCGGCACCATATGATATTTAATGGTCTGTCACTTGTGGTCACTTGCCGTTTAGTCGTCTTCGTCTTCATCGTATTCGACTGAGAAGAAAAAAGATATTAAAAAAAATTAAAACTAAACTAAAACTAAGCATTTAGAAAATAACAAAAACTAATAAAAACTAGCAAACCTGCACTAAAAACGAATTAGAAACTAACTGAATTAGAGAAAAAAAAAGTCAAAACTAAATAAAACTAAACTAGAATGAAAAATCCAAAACTATTAGAACCTTGTTGCAGTGTATATTTATAGTGTGGTACATTTTACAACAAAGCACTGATACTTTTACTATAACCACATGTTTTTTGTACAAAATCGATTTATTTCGCTCAAGCAATTTTAGCCAGCACCACCATACGACACTTTTTGGTCCGTCACTTGTGTTCACTTGTGGTTTCCAGTCGTCTTCTGGTCCCCACTCTACCTGGAAACATGGAGACTAAAGCAGCAGAGTCCTGTCTGGGATTGATTTGAATAGGAGCACAGAGAAGAAGAGAAAAGAGACCACTGAACTACAACTAAACTAAAACTAAACTAAAACTAAGCATTTAGAAAAAAGTGAAAACTAATAAAAACTAGCAAACCTGCTCTAAAAACAAATTAAAACGAACTGAATTAGAGAAAAAAAGTCCAAACTAAATAAAAGTAAACTATAATGAAAAATCCAAAACTATTAGAACCTCGCAATGGAGCAGCAGAAAACGCTCTGGTGTTCGGTTCTAAGCAGCTGTTTTTGTTTCATCTCAGTTTCAGAGTCTGTAGTTTCATTACAGAACCGACCTGCACAAAGACACAAACTGATATTTAATGATTCAGCGGAACAGGAAGGAAGTTTGATCAAACCAAACACCTTCAACCTGCACCAGAGCATGAGTTTCCATCACAGATAAGAAGGATTTTCTGAAATAAAGACGTCAGAGCTGCGGAGGAAAGTAAAAAAAACTATGATTTAACAGAAGATGCAGAGTATTAGTGATGATAAATGACATTAGTCTGTAAAATATGTTTAAAATCCTGCATAACTGTTGGATTTAAGCTGCAACGGCGTCAGTTTAGACACAAAACTACTTATTTGTTTTTCGTGTAGTTCCACCTCCTTTTTCTTTATTTCAGCTTTTTTTTTTTTTTTTATCTCACTGGCCGATAGGACATGAGATACTGTGAAGGTGCTCTGTCTGCCGTCGTCTTCGTCTTCATCGTATTTGTAGTTGTTCTCATCATTGTCAGCTTTGGTGGTGGCATCTTTATCATCTTCACTGTCATCGTCATCGTCGCCATTTTCATTTTCATCTTTGTCGTTGTATATTTGTCGCCGTCTTTCTCGTCTTCGTCATCATTTTCATTGTCTTGGTCGTTGTCTTTGTTGTTATTTTTGTCGTTGTCTTCATCATCCTTGTCTTCATTATCGTTGTCTTCATCAGTCTTCGTCATTGTTGTCTTTGTTGTATTCGTCGTCGCTGTTCTTGTTGTCACTGTTGTCGTTTTTGTTGTTGTCTTCATTGTCGTCTTTTTCTTTGTTGTCTTTGCTGTCTTCGTTGGCATTTTCTTTGTTGTCATTTTTGTTGTCTTCTTCATCGTTGTCTTTGTTGTCTTCGCTGTTTTCATCATCATTGTCTTTGTCGCATTTGTCGTCATTGTCTTTGTTGTCATGGTTGACGTTTTTGTCATTGTCTTCATTGTTGTTGTCTTTGTCGTCGTTGTCTTTGTTGTTAATGTTAATGTTTTCATCGCTGTCTTCGTTGTCTTTGTCTTCGTTGTTATCTTCATCGTCGTTATCTTCATTGTCGTTATCTTAATCATCATTATCTTAATCGTCATTATCTTCATTGTTGTTATCTTCATCGCCGTTATCTTCATCGTCGTCTTCGTTTTCATCATCTTTGTCTTTGTAGTCGCCTTCGTTAGCAATTACTTCAAACATCTTCGCCAATGAAACTACTGGTCGGATTCTTTCAAATTTCAAATTTTATCTGTATCTTCTTTGAGACAGCATCTACAAAGTTTGAGAAATTTAGATTTTTAAATTTTTTTTTACTGATTTTTAAAAAATATTCTGTTCCTTTACTTCTACTGGTCCATCTGTTGATGGTTTAGAACATGTAAATGGTTCCAGATATCAGTCTACTTCCTACTGGTCATTGATAGAAGTCAGATATGGACTGTGATTGGATGAGTTGAGTTCTCCTCCAGTCAAAGTCCCACCCACTGCTATAGTTAGATTGACGTGCATCCAGACCACAGGACTGGAACAGTTACTGTATTTAATGCAGACTCAGAGTTGATTTGATGACTTTTAAGTGACTTCATTCAGATTCTATTTACGGTCCAGCTTCAGATTTGCGTCCCGTTACGTTTCTATCGGAGGCTGTAATTTGCGTTTTCAGAGCGAGTCGTGTTTCCATGGAGACCGAGTCGAGGCTGCCGATTGGTGGCTGGGTTTCAGAGCGTGGACGGTCGTCCTTTGAAGTTTTGTGAAAGTCTCCCACTGAGGCTGAAGGATGAGTCACAGCGAACATAAACCCTGGAAACATGGGCTGAAACATGAGCAGATGCTTCAGACGCCCTCCAGTCTGTCTGTACATGTTTCAGATCACACACTGAACATCACAGACCTGGAGTCCATTCACAGACAGCCCAAAGACACTGTCTGTGGTGAATATCCAATAAAAAGAGATGCTGTTATTTGACTTTTGGAGCTGGTTTGTGCTTTTCAGATGTGGGAGGAAATCCTGTTAAATGTACACAGACGTTACCGTTTGTAGGATGAATACGAAACAAAAGAAATGCACAGTGTTTTATAATAACTTTAAACCTTCATAAGCCTCAGAATCCAAGTCACTCATGGAGAAGAAACACTTTTCAGATTTTTATTTACAGCTGTGTCCGATGGAAACAACGCCAATGATTCTATTTTTATCACTTCCCCTCTAAGACTCTGAAAGTTGTTTCTTACGGTTCTCATCTCATAGATAGATAGATAGATAGATAGATAGATAGATAGAATACTGTGCTTCAGTATCGGTTTAATGTCTGATGAAACTCCCGCTGCAGTGTTTTCCTGAACCCGTCTGTGAAACACAGATGTTTCAGACCACGTCTCCTGCTTTTCTCTAATTGGGTGAAAAACAGGCCTTGTCATAACAACCGTTACAGAACAGAAGTATTTGTCAGATCGGACGCAGAAACGCGGTGTGAAACGCTGTTTATTCTGAACCCTTCAGGTGGATGTGAGTCCGTGTTTATGTTATTAACAAACGGAAAACCGCTCATTTCCACAGACGTAACATCCACCCTGTGACGGAGCAGGTTTCAGGTTCTGCTCGTTGACCTGTTTTTGCCACTGGTTTTATGTTAAGTTTGTCTGACAGTCGTCTTCAGCCTTTTAACAATGTTTGTCACCGGCGCCGCATTGTTACATCCACCGACTGTAACTGTTGAACTGTTTACGCTTTTGACAGAATCTAAACGTCACCTTTGATCTGAGGTCGGGTTCTTTCTATTGGTCTAGAACCCATTAGGGTAGAGGTCTGCACCGGCTGAGGGGGAGGGGTGGAAGTGGGCGGAGCAGAGAGTAGCACAGTGCAGCTGGTGAGAAAGAAATGGAAGATTTTTATTACTTTTGGCAGCTTTTTAGCGGTGAAATGTTGTAAATAATAATAGTACTGTTGTGGAGTGTTCTGCCAGTGTGTTTTGATGTGTCTTTATTTATTCTTTTATTTTGGTTTGGTGAAACTCTTGTCCACAAATCAGACAGAAAACCCATAGCTGGGTCTGAGGCAGAGGTGTTTAGTGTCAGACTGCAGTGGAAGCTCAGCTTCCCCTAAAATAACTCCCATTAAATGTTCAAATCTGTTCAGTTGTTTTCATTTCATTGACTGTGATGTGTGTTGGAACACGTTCATCTCTCAGACCAGTTGGTTCAGAATCAGTTTGATCCCAGATCAGTGGACTGGATGTTGTTCACTTCTCCTCCATTCCCATGTCTGTGTTTGTTCATTCCATCTCTGCTCAGTGCATTTGTCCGTAGACGCTCAGCGTCCATGCACTTCAATGGGACTGAGTGGAACTGGTTTAAACTGACTCTAAACTGGACTACCGTAAATTCCGGACTATAGACCGCACCTGAATATAAGCCGCAGACCCTAATTTTAGAAAGAAAATCAATTTTGTACACGTATAAGCTGCGCCGGTTTATAAGCCGCGGGTGTCCACCAGTGGCGATTTCTCATAGACTGACAGAGAAGCCCGGCTTCCCCTATCATTACCAAAATTAAATGGTTAAATATGTTTGGTTGTGTTGACATTTCATTGACTACACATGTGTTAAAACACGTTCATCTCACAGACGAGTTCGTTCAGAATCAGCTTTATCACAAATCATCAGACTGGATGTTGTTCACTTCTCATACATTCCCGTTGCGCTGTTTCCTCATACGATCTGTGGTCAGTGCATTTCCCCGTTGAAGCTTGGCTTCTATGGGAGTCTGTGGGACCCAGTGGAACCTTTTTTTCGTTGCGTCAAAACTGGAGAGACAGTGAGTGCATATTGAGGCACCGACACCGCCGGTGGCTCACTTCCGGTACCACGGCTCGGTGCCGCGGCACCTCGGCTCGAGGTGCAGGTGGTGCCGCGGCACCGAGCCGTGGTAACCGTGGCACCACGAGGTGCCGTGGCACCACCGGCACCTTGAGCCGGTAATTGGATAAAGGTTTTCTTTGAGTTCAAAAGAAATTCTTCCCTGTATGTAAATGGGTCTGATATGTGTGAGCCTGCTGTCATATCTATAGGTTGATTCGTTGTTAATATGATGATTAAAAAACAAAAGACAAAAAACGAGGCAACAAAAGGATAGTAATAAAAGCACATTTTCTCTTTCTTCTTTTTTTGTCGGTGGACTTATTGGGCTTTCCTTTGGATTCGTGCCGATACAGGATTGACTTGTTTTTGCGCTGGCTGTGGATTCACAGACTTAAAATGACTTGAAAGACACTTGAAAGTAAATACATTTTTGTTTTTCGGTAGAGTACGACTTTTAATTTATTTAAAAAATATAAAGATTAAAAACAAGTAATTACATCTGTTGTAATATCATTTTCATTTAACATTACGCACAACATGCGCATTAATTCTGAGATGCTTTAAATTGATGACGGTCTCTGGAGAGCTTTATTGGGTGTTTTCATTCAGAGTTTTGTTTTGTATATTTGTGAAACAATATTAACATTTGAAGGTTTACTATTTTTCCTTAAAAGTTCCTCTTTTGTGTGTGTTAATATTAACTTTATAAAGATTAAGTTGTTAATGGTATCCATTCCTGCATACCTGGTAACAATAGACAGATTCTTCCCTGGGGTGTGGCAGGCAATAAGGGAAAATCGTCATATAAGCCGCGTCGGAGTATAAGCCGCAGTGCTTCAAGTGTAGGAAAAAAGTAGCGGTTTTTACGGTATTTGCACTTTTCCATGTTATTTGCACTTTTTGTTTAATTGCACTGTGGGGCCTTAGAGTCCAGTAATTTCGGCTCTCTCTGTATACAATGTACATGGCAGAACTGATAATAAAGATGACTTTGACTTTGACTGGACTTTGACCATCATTGGATAAATGCCACCGTGTTGTCCCGCCCCCGGACGCTCAGCGTCTCTGGGGGTGAATGGAGCTGTGGGCGGAGCTCGGCCAGGCCGGATGCTGAGCTTCCACGTGCTGATTGGAGGATGAGTCCAAAGGCTGAATCTCGTTTGATTGACAGCTGTTTTCAGATCTGCTCCTTCACTGACACAGTTCAGTTTAATACGTCACACATTCTGCTGTGAAATCACAGAAACCAAATGAACTGTTCATTTACTGACCTGAAAGAAAACACAACCATTGCACTTCTGTGTTTCAATTTAAAATAATTTCAACGTTTTCTTGTTTCAGTTCCATAATTTAATCATTTCTTGTTCAGTTTAATATCATTTTGTAGATAGTTAAATCGATCATACTGTTGGTTAGGTCAGAATGAACTAACTATCAAGTCCCTGGAAAAGACCCCTACTGTGTACGATAAGGTCACTGAGCATTTTTTTAAAAAGGAATGGAGGGCCAAATTTATGTTTAAATAACTTGACAATTTTTTTTAGCTTACTGGCCGACAGGCTGTAAGCTATTGTCGTCATGCAGCATCTGTCGTCGTCTGTTGTCTCTTGTCCATTAAAAAAATTTCAATTGTCTTTTTCTCCGAAACTACAATTCCGATTGACTTCAAACTTGGTATACAGCTTCTGTATGATGATGTCAACAAAAGTTAGTGAAATTATTTGGATCTGGATCTGATTCTGGATTTGGTGCGACTTTGAATAATTTTCCCATTATAACAGATAGGAAGTGGATTGATCAAATAAATCAGTATCAATGATATCAAGTGTGAATTTGAATTTTTTACAGATCTGACTGGAATATGAGCAAAACATGGGCTATTTCTGTAATAGAATAAATCCACAGAACTGGGTGATAATAAATGGCATCTGGATACATTTCCCAAAGCTTTTAATTTGGCCGGTAAGCTACAGGGCCATTGGTCCTATTTTTATTTCTTTCTTTCTTTATTTATTTATTACTTTTGCAGAGTTTAAGCATTTATTGCAAATAATAATGATAATTAATGACCAGATATTGGAAGAAAAATGGCTGAAAAAAAGGTGCAAAAGAATTTTCTGCCTTTTTCTGACACTTTTATTGCAAAAACAACACAAAGAAACTTTGGGCCCGTTCTAATGTTCGTCCTTAAAGGGTTAGCGCTGTGGATTATTGAATCCAGGTTATGAGTGCCAGCAGATCTGAGTCCACATTTGTGTCAGTTTAAAGAATCATTCCTCGCTGGATGAAACATGAACCTGCCAGAGCAGCGTTTGTAGCTGTCAAACATGGCAGCGCTGAGGTTTTCACCCCGAAAAAGAAAAAAAAGAAGAAAAATCACCCAATCAGAAGGGCCGCTCTCAAATGGCCTTTATTAGTCCGCAGCAGAAATTGGAAGCACATGGCGGCCTATAAACGTGAACCGAAGCCGACCACAGAGACGCTTAGATTGATAGGAGGAGGAGGGGAGGCGTGCGGATCGTTTTGTCCATTAAAACCTCAGGACAAATTAGTCTGGTTAATCTGTTATTCTGCCCTGGGCCTGGGCGCTCACTTCTGAACAGCCACATGGGCTCTGAAGGCCTGGGTCGGAGCTGGATCTGCGTTACGGACCGGGCTCAGACAGAACCCGATCCTGCAGCTGACAGATGGAAACCGGCTCCTCTGACACTCTGCCGCCTCTTTCATCTGCACAGCGGCGGCGGCGTTCGGGTTTGTTGTGGCGTCTGAAAGTAGGTCAGGATGCTCCTCGTTTCAGCCTGAAGCCGATTCACCGCGTTTGTGACGGAGGATTCTGCCCGGCAACAGATGATGCACAGAACATGTCCTGCAGAGCCTCATGTGGAACCAGAACCACGGGGAAAAGGTCTACGTAGAACCAGGACCACAGGGAAAAGGTCTACATAGAACCAGGACCAGGGGGAAAAGGTCTATGTAGAACCAGGACCACGAGGACAAGGTCTACGTAGAACCAGGACCAGGGGGAAAAGGTCTACGTAGAACCAGGACCAGAGGGAAAAGGTCTACGTAGAACCAGGACCAGGGGGAAAAGGTCTATGTAGAACCAGGACCAGGGGGAAAAGGTCTATGTAGAACCAGGACCAGGGGGAAAAGGTCTATGTAGAACCAGGACCAGGGGGAAAAGGTCTACGTAGAACCAGGACCAGGGGGAAAAGGTCTATGTAGAACCAGGACCACGAGGACAAGGTCTACGTAGAACCAGGACCAGGGGGAAAAGGTCTACGTAGAACCAGGACCAGGGGGAAAAGGTCTATGTAGAACCAGGACCAGGGGGAAAAGGTCTATGTAGAACCAGGACCAGGGGGAAAAGGTCTACGTAGAACCAGGACCAGGGGGAAAAGGTCTATGTAGAACCAGGACCACGAGGACAAGGTCTACGTAGAACCAGGACCAGGGGGAAAAGGTCTATGTAGAACCAGGACCAGGGGGAAAAGGTCTACGTAGAACCAGAACCACAAGGACAAGGTCTACGTAGAACCAGGACCAGGGGGAAAAGGTCTATGTAGAACCAGGACCAGGGGGAAAAGGTCTACGTAGAACCAGGACCACGGGGAAAAGGTCTACGTGGAACCAGGACCAGGATAGTCGACAGAATTACCATTTGTGTTTATTTCACAGTACAAATACTACATATAGCTCCTTTAAACCTCCTCTGAAGCTCATGTTTTGGAAATGGAAGAGTCATCAGTAGATTTATGAGCATTTTTATCAGTTTGACCTGAAGTTTTACCGTCTTTAACTGTTCTTACGGGTTTAGCACCAGACAATACAATTAAAATGTGTGGATTATTACTTTAAAAATGCTGCCGTTCTAACATGAAAATGAAATTTAATTTTATTTTCTTCCCCACTATATATAAACACACACACACACACACACATATATATATATATATATATATATATATATATAAACACACACACACACAGTACATACATATACACACACACGTACAGTATATATATATATATATATATATATATATATATATATATATATATATATATATATATATATACATACACACACACACAACATACATACATACTGTATATACACAGACACACACACTTATTTATTTAAGTTTTACAAATAAGATAAATAAAATTATGTAAAATATCAACAACATAACTTCACTCTCATAATATATAAAACAGTAGGTAATCTATTACAATAAGTATATCACAATGAAATAAAATATAAAATTGTAAATTAAGGAATTATCTTGACAAAATTGATGAAATGGAAAAAATAAATAAGAAAATAAATAAATGAATAAATAAAGACAGAAAAAGAAAATAAATAAATAAATACATACATACATACATACATACATACATGAATACATAAATAAGATAAAAAAGATAAAATAAGATGTCATTCAATTAAATTGAAAATAAAAATCAAATAAAAATGTTCACGGGCATGGTAACTACATGGTCTGTAAACATGTGTCATTCTGGATTATTGTAAAGTGTAAATATTCCATATACTTATCTTCTCCATTCAGGAGTTAAAGGTCAAAG
Organism: Sphaeramia orbicularis; assembly: GCF_902148855.1. Taxonomy (NCBI): domain Eukaryota; kingdom Metazoa; phylum Chordata; class Actinopteri; order Kurtiformes; family Apogonidae; genus Sphaeramia; species Sphaeramia orbicularis. The sequence continues at coordinate 79,427 of NW_021941459.1, read as the reverse complement.
GTGTGAGTCCTGACCTCCGTCCACTGCAGCTCAGACAGAGTTACACACAAACACAGAATAAACATGAACAGAATGGACTGAAACACAAATAAAACCACCGTTTAATAATAGACGCCACGGACAGAGGTTGAATAATCAACATTTATGTGTGAACCAGTCGAACAAACATGGAGGAAAGTGTAGGTTTTGTACAATATCCATATTATTGGTGATGATGGATCAATGATGACCCTGAGGTTCTGAGAACTGTGACCTGTTTTAGAACCAGATCAGTCCTAATAGAATAGAATAGAATAGAATAGAATAGAATAGAATAGAATAGAATAGAATAGAAGAGGCTGTCAAACTCATTCTAGTTCAGGTTCCACATAATAATATAATAACCTATAAATAATGTCAACTTGAAACTTTTCTCTTTGTTTTACAGTGAAAAAGTTAAATTACACTATGAACATGTTTACACCTAAGAACTGTCCTTTAAAAAATTATGAATAACAGAAACAACAATGAAAAAATTAAATTTATTAAGAAAAATAAGTGCAATTTTTGCCATATTCTGCCTCAGTTTATCATTTCCACATGTGCATAATAACGTACAGATCACAGTGGATCTGCAAATACACACATTTAGTAACAAACAGAATACTGGTACAATTACATTTATTTTTCTTAAGACGTTTCATGTTGTTCATATTTGTTGAAGTTATTCTCTTTGTTGTGAAAGGATAGTAAATGGAAATAATTTCACCTAAATTTCCTTCTTTTTTTTGCACTAAAAGTTTGTATTTGTCATTATTTATCAGTTTTTCTGTTATTATTTGACTGGTTCTGATCCACGTTAGATCATATTATTGGTCTGAATGTGGAACCTGAACTAAAATAATAGTTAATATGTTGAGTGTAATTTTTCCATTTCATAAATTCATCCCATGGGTTTGGTTTGGACCCTCTGGTGTCCGGTTTTGGTCCACGGGCCGTATGTTTGACCCCCCTGCTGTAGAATATGAATGAACCCGGGTGGTGGTTTTCAGCTGACGAACAGGCCCGGGTCGGGTTCAGACTGTTTGTGCTTTTATGACAGGGTTTATGTCCCGCCTCAGCAGGATGAGGAGGCGTTACCGTGGCAACAGCGGTCGATGTGATGCAGTTAAGGGACGTGCTGACGAACAGGCCCGGGTCGGGTTCAGCTCATCAGACGGATCAATACTAAACAGATCAGCAGCAAATACTGGAGCACACAGGACCAGGGACAGCTTCAGGACCACGGACAGCTACATGTGGTGTCGGTCAGAAGCCAACGTACGCAGGAGACCAGGGGTGTAAGAAAATATCGGTTCTGCAATATATCACGATATTTCCCTTCAAGATACTGTATCGACATGAAAAAGTACTGTATTGATATTTTTAGGTATTTATTCAAATGCAGATGTTGTGGAGATTCTTTTTTTTGTTTTTCAAGTTATTTTTATATTCACATGGGCATTTTGTTCTGTTGTTTGTAAACTACAAAAGTACTATTGTGATACTGCAGGTCATAAGTGTAGTTTAAAAAAAAAAAAAGATAACGCTGTTTTGTTAAATAATGGATAATTCAAGCATCCTAAAAGCACTTTTTACTGTCTGAAAGAGGCAGATGTTTGTTTTTCATATTGGGAATGCACAAAAATAATGTTCTGATGTTGGATGATTCAGGAACTGAACATTATGGATTCTTTTCACAGTAGAATTCAAACATTTAAGCAGGAACTTAAACTGTAATGTGTGCCAAGCATTATTTATTTATTTATTTGTGTGGTTTTATTTGTACTTGTAAAGCTTCATGTCAAAACTTTATTTATCCAAATGCTGCACTATAAGTTTTTCCAGGAAATAATCTTTTAAAAAGAGAAACGAAACAAAAAATATCGCCTTGTTAACAGTATCGTGATATATCGCGATATATCGTATTGTGATCCCAGTATTGTGATTTGTATTGTATCACCAGATTCTTTCCGATACACAGTCCTACTGGACACACTGTTTCTGTTCGTGAGAACGTTTTCAGCTGAACCTTAGATCCGTCCTCAGTTTTGGGTTTCCTCCTGTTTCCAGTCCTGACACCACTTGTTTTTATTATTTATTTATTATTTATTCGGATGTTTTTTATGTTTTCATCTTGTTTCTGTCTTTTACATCATTTTCATCTTTTGTTTCGTCGTCGTCTTCATCAGCAATTTCTTCAAACATCTTCTCTGTGAAAACTACATGTCAAATTTTATACAGTATATACAACTGTTACAACTATATACAACGATTACAACTATGTACACAACTATTACAACTATTACAACTATATACAACTACATACAACTATTACAACTATATACAACTATTACAACTATATACAACTACATACAACTATTACAACTATTACAACTATATACAACTACATACAACTATTACAACTATATACAACTATTACAACTATATACAACTACATACAACTATTACAACTATTACAACTACATACAACTATTACAACTATATACAACTATATACAACTATTACAACTATATACAGCTATTACAACTATATACAACTACATACAACTATTACAACTATATACAACTATTACAACTATGTACACAACTATATACAACTATTACAACTATATACAACTATATACAACTATTACAACTATTACAACTATATACACAACTATATACGACTATTACAACTATATACAACTACACACAATTATACACAACTTTTACAACTATATACAACTATTACAACTATATACAACTATTACAACTATATGCAACTATATACAACTATTACAACTATATGCAACTATATACAACTATTACAACTATATACAACTATTACAACTATATGCAACTATATACAACTATTACAACTATATACAACTACATACAACTATTACAACTATATACAACTACATACAACTATTACAACTATATACAACTATTACAACTATATACAACTATTACAACTATTACAACTACATACAACTATTACAACTATATACAACTATATACAACTATTACAACTATATACAGCTATTACAACTATATACAACTACATACAACTATTACAACTATATACAACTATTACAACTATATACAACTATATACAACTGTTACAACTATATACAACGATTACAACTATGTACACAACTATATACAACTATTACAACTATATACAACTATATACAACTATTACAACTATTACAACTATATACACAACTATATACGACTATTACAACTATATACAACTACACACAATTATACACAACTTTTACAACTATATACAACTATTACAACTATATACAACTATTACAACTATATGCAACTATATACAACTATTACAACTATATGCAACTATATACAACTATTACAACTATATACAACTATTACAACTATATGCAACTATATACAACTATTACAACTATATGCAACTATATACAACTATTACAACTATATACAACTATATACAACTATTACAACTATAAACAACTATATACAACTATTACAACTATATACAACTATTACAACTATTACAACTATATACAACTATATACACAACTATATACAACTATTACAACTATATACAACTATTACAACTATATACAACTACATACAACTATTACAACTATATACAACTATTACAACTATATACAACTACTACAACTATATACAACAATTACAACTATATACAATTACATACAACTATTACAACTATATACAACTATATACAACTGTTACAACTATATACAACGATTACAACTATGTACACAACTATATACAACTATTACAACTATATACAACTATATACAACTATTACAACTATTACAACTATATACACAACTATATACGACTATTACAACTATATGCAACTATATACAACTATTACAACTATATGCAACTATATACAACTATTACAACTATATACAACTATTACAACTATATGCAACTATATACAACTATTACAACTATATGCAACTATATACAACTATTACAACTATATACAACTATATACAACTATTACAACTATAAACAACTATATACAACTATTACAACTATATACAACTATTACAACTATTACAACTATATACACAACTATATACAACTATTACAACTATATACAACTATTACAACTATATACAACTACATACAACTATTACAACTATATACAACTATTACAACTATATACAACTACTACAACTATATACAACAATTACAACTATATACAATTACATACAACTATTACAACTATATACAACTATATACAACTGTTACAACTATATACAACGATTACAACTATGTACACAACTATATACAACTATTACAACTATATACAACTATTACAACTATTACAACTATATACACAACTATATACGACTATTACAACTATATACAACTATATACAACTACACACAATTATACACAACTTTTACAACTATATACAACTATTACAACTATATACAACTATTACAACTATATACAATTATACACAACTATTACAACTATATACAACTATTACAACTATATACAAACATTACAACTATACACAACTATTACAACTATATACAACTATTGCAACTATATACAACTATACACAACTATATACAACTATTACAACTATATACAACTATACACAACTATTACAACTATATACAAACATTATAACTATACACAACTATATACAACTATACACAACTATTACAACTATATACAACTATTGCAACTATTACAACTATTACAACTACACACAACTACAGTAGGTATCTTCACTGAGACAATGTCTACAAAGTTTGTTCATTAATTAATTAATTAATTTCAAACATGCAAAGAAATAAAATAAAACAAAAAGTAAAATAAGACAAAAACAAAATAACATTTAAATGAACAGAATTTATCTTCAAGTACTTGAATTTTGCAAGAAGACGAGTAGGAAGAAGAATAAACTTATTTAATCCTAAATTTAGGAAAATACATGATTTATGCTGAAAAAAACTTGAAATGAAGAGGATAATATTACAGTAAATGGTGATAAATCACTTAAGATGAAATATAGAGAAAAATGAATGTGGGAACTGCCCCTAAAGTAGCTCTGGGTCTTTATGGGTTAAACTGTGGGTTCATCCTCAACTAAACCTGTCAGTTTGACTTTTTAAAAACTAGAAAACATGAACCTTCTCCTGGAATCGAAGCGGTTCATTTTTCATCTTATTACTCATCGTTTGTGTGAATGAAAGCCAAATAGTTGTTCATTTTTGTCACTAATTCATTCTTGATTTAATCTCATAATAAATCCAGGCTTTATCTCAGCCTCGTTTGTAGAAAACTGGAGAAAATAAAACCAGATCCTGGTAATAAAACCTGGTAATTTAAACGACTGAAGGCTCCAAATGAGTGAATCAACCACAGAAAAAACACGTTCAAACTAAATATGCATTGGCCTGCAGGTTGAACTGAATCATATTTCTTCTCCTTGTGTTTGTTCCAGCTGCAGGTGAACGATGAGCAAAGTGAATTTACTGAAGTCCAACATCTGCACCTTAATCCAATCATAAAGCAACGTTTCATTAACGCACCAATGAAATATGACGGATCAGACGATAAAACAGGAAGAATTTACCTGGAAAATGTTAAAGAAACAGTGAAAAAGAGGAAAAATATGTGTTTGTTTTTAGTTTTCATCCATTCAGATTAACCATAAGGACCCAGTGGGACATCTGTGGCACTTCCAAAAGGGATTATTTCTATATTTAAGCTTTCTTAAAGGGTTCATATTTATCTAAACCCACTTTCATTCGTCTGTGGTTCATTTCTTTGTGTATTTGGACTCTAATAGTTCAGACAGTTTGAATTCAAACCCTCCAGCTGCTGCAAAACTATCTTTAGATTCATTTGGACAAAAATCCAGTGGATTTCTACAACCTGTTTGAATTCCTGCTGAATTTGTTCCGTTTTCTAACTAGTTACGTCATGACATTTGCACATATAAGGTCCTTTCTGGTGTCATTACTCAGAAAAGGGTTGAAGATGGACCTGTGGAGTAGGGCTGTTGGAAAATATCAGTTCTGCAAGATATCGTGATATTTTATCTCACAATACTGTATTGATATTAAAAAGTACTGTATCGATATTTTTAGGTATTTATTCAAATGCAGATATGGTGGAGGTTCATTTTAGTTTTTCTTTGTTGTCTTATTTATTATTTAACACTGTTTTATTAAATATGGGTTATTTGAATCATCCTGAAAGCGCTTTTTACTGTCTGAGAGGCAGATGGGAGTTCCTTTGGAAACTAGAAGGATTAGAAAAATGTTATGATATAGCATTAGATCCTGTTCTGAAATAAAAATATGTTTAGTATTTATACATATTTCTGGTGTAATTCAATCCTTCCAGGAAATAATCTTTTTTTTTTTTTTTTTTTAAAAACAAGAAACAAACAAAAAATTGCCCTTTTAACAGTATCGTGATGTATCGTATCGTGATCCTAGTATTTTAATTTGTATCTTATCTCCAGATTCTTGCCGATACACAGCCCTACTGTGGAGCTGAATGAATGAAGAATTCAGAGCCAAGCAGAGCATTTACAGTTTATGGAGACCACAGGGAAATGAGGGAAGAGGAAGAATTTCATTTAAAACTAGAAAAGCACTTGGAGAGAGCAGACCTCCGCCAAGGCAGATCAGTAATAATACTAATCATGTAGGAGCACAAGGTTCACAATCACAAAATGAGACAAAAACCAGGAAAGATCTGATCATGAAACCAAGAGCTGCACTAAGAAGGACCGTTAGCCAAAACAATAGGTCATTTCAGGTCTGATTGGACCAAAAATACAGCATCAGTGAATGTTAGCTGACACCAAACAGGATCCACAGATCTAGGTTTGGTTTCCTGGATTTGTGGATCCATCTCCTTCTCTTTTCTTAGTTTTTCGGTGTCTGTAAAACGATAGCTCCCACTGCTTTAAGAACCTGAAAATACAATCAACGAACAACAGCTCTGCCCCATTTTTGATTCAATATTGTTCTTCAGTTTAGACAGTACTGAAGCCAACACTGTCACTCATCTCCCTCTTTCTGCCACTCAGTGGGCGGAGCCATGGTGACATCACGTGCAGACCCTCTATACCTCCTGGTGGAGATAGTAAGAAAAATATTACTGCTTTAAGGCTGTGTTCAGAGTGCAGGCAAATGTGGCCCAAATCCGATTTTTTTCCACCCTTAATGACTCAGGTCAGATTCTTTCATGACTGTGTGAACAGCACAAGTCACGTGGAATCTGATCTGTTCAAATTAGATTTGGGCCACTTTCAAATGTGGTACTGAATCGGATACGTATCAGATTTTTACCTCCGCCGGGAGGTATTGTGATCACTTTGCTTTGTGCGTTTGTGTGTTTGTTTGTAAGATAACGCAAAAAGTTATGGACAGTGTTCAGGAAATTTTCTGGAAATGTTGATACTGGCGCAAGGAAGAAATTATAAAATTTTGGTGGTGATCGGGGGCGGAGGGGTGGGGGGGCAGATCTGTCTTGGCGGACGTCTGTGCTCTCCAAGTGCTTTTGTAGTTAAAAATGTGACCGCCATCTGAACAGCCAGGTCGCATTGAATGTGACTTTAGGGGTCATGACACACATTACACAGACTAACCAATACAGCCCCACTCCTGCTCACTTTTTCTTTTTTTTTTTTGTAATTATCTTTTTTTTTTTTCAGTCAGCATTATCTTAGCATTTTACATTGTGTACATGACTTATATGTATGTAAAGAAAAAAAACCCCACAAAAACATACTCAAACAGCCAAATATGGTCATATCTGATGGCCATGAAAAGATGAATAACTGTATTTTACACCAATTATTGACATGTATTGATAGAATTAGTGGATCAACAGGTATTAAACAGTTTAGATCAGTAGATGGTTTAGGTTAGAGGTGGATGTTTGGGTCTTAGGGTTAAAATCAGACTCAGAATGATGCAAAATTCCCCTCAAATGCATGAAACTAAAGGCAGTTTTAAAGCTGTGAGCTGTAAAAAGTGTTGAAATGTCGGAGTCAAAGGCAGAAGAAGTGGAAACATGAACAGTAACGTCTCATTTATGAGGGTAAATCAGCTCCGGTGGGTTCGCTTCTTCTTCTGCTGAGTCTTTGTGGGCGGTGCTCTGGCGCCCCCCTCTGGCTGCCCCCCCCTCCCTCGGTGCTAATGGTTCCCAGGCGTGTGCAGTAAATTAGCTGGTCTCCGCCGGGTCAGAGCCGACATATTGACTTGATCAGGGCGTCGGTCATGGATGATAATTGTTGGTTAAAGTGTACAGTAATCTGTTCCCACTGACACTCCGAGGATCTGGGTTTTATTTCTGACGAGATTCACACTTTCGAGGAACAACACGGCGGCGGCGGCAGTGTTTGTGGGGGGCGTGTCCTCCACGGTGTTATTTCTGATTTGGGTGGATATTTATGGATCGTATTTCCTCATCATGTGGAAACACTTAAGAAGTCAAAGTGGTTTGTGAATCAGATCCTGCAGATACGACACATTTTAACATCCACGACGAGTACGAAACACCACTGATTATGATGATGATGAGGAGGAGGAGGATGATGATGAGGATGATGATGATGATAATGAGGATGAGGATGATGAAGGCTCACGACAGATTCAGACAGAGATGAAGAGCAGTAGAAAACCTGCTGATGATAAGCCGATCTTCAGATGAATCAGTGTTTGTTCATGAGAACTGAGAAAACTGCGATAATCAGATTTATTTATTAGACTGAAACCAGAATAAAAGACTTTTACTCTTTTTTTTTCCTTATTGTGAATTTTTACGTTCGTTTTATTTACAAGAATTTTACATCATTTGCAACTATGTCACTTTCATTTGCTACAATTTTTAATTCTTGTTTTATTTACTGTTGCAAATTTTACATAATTTCTTTTTTTGTTTGTGAAGTTGAATCTTTTCACCTCATTGGCTACTTTTACATCTGTTATTTTACTGTGAATTTTGCAGAATTTTTTAAATAAATTCTCATGATTTCTGTGTCACATTTTTCTGCGACTTTTACTTAGTTTTTTGTTGTGGATTTTATCAGATTTTTGACTTTTTGCTAAGTTAAGTTTTTACTTTTTACATTACTTTTATTTTACATAATTTTTGTCAGTTTCTTCACAGTTTTGAGAAATGTAGATTTTTTTGCTTTTTTTTTCAAATTTTTGAAATATTAAAAAGTCTCCTTTCCTTCTAATGGGTCCATATTTTGATAGTTTATAACGTGTAAATGGTTACAGATATCAATATAGTTACTATTGATCGCCAATAGGAAGTCATATATGGACTTTCATTTGGGTCCATGACCTTTGACCTTGAGTGACCTTGAAGGGTCAAACTCAAGGTCACCAATGTCTAGATTTTCCAACATGATATCATGAATTGCGCATCAATAACACGCTACTTTTAATTGGCGTGTTATCTGTACGTATTCTAAGCTTTCTGCGTGTATGTTCACACTGCGCAAAATATCATGCGATTAGGAGTTAGGGTTGGGTTTAGGTTTAGTGGTTAGCACGATTAGTGATTAGCGTTTAAGATTAGGTTTAGGGTCAGCGGTTAGCGCAATTAGCTGTTAGGGTTAGGGTTAAGTTTAGGTTTAGGGTTAGCGATTACATTGGGATATTTTCAACGTATGTATGTGTAACTCCACAATGAATGGTCCGAGTGCTTGGTAAAAAAAACCCAAAAATACAAAATAAGTTCCCAACAGGTTCTACAAGATATTGAAGACTGATCTGGATGCTCACAAAATTCTGGATACCATGATCCAGAACAGGAAAAAAAAATAGTGGAGTTTTGGAATTTTCATCCTAACAAGGGAACAAATCATGGTATTGACATGCAACAAACACCACAATATAGCCATGACTGTGAAATCTGAAATGTTTTCAACAACCGTGGAGGTAGATCCAGGAGAAAACCACCATTTCCGCAAAAGTGAATTTCATTAATAAATTCTGAACTAATCATGATGTCAGAGTGAATCCAGTTGCTAAAGTATGTTTTCTTGGTTGAGGAATCTAATAATGCAGATTAAATGAATGCAAAGCTATTATATTTGGAGGAAATCAACGCTATAGAGGCAGATAAAAATGATGATAATATCAATACTATGGGTCTAAGTCCAAAGTCCAGGTATTATTTTTAGTAGATCACAGCATGGGAGACTGAGCTGCCTTTTCTAGTTTTCTTTGTTTTACGGCGTCTCTTCTGTGTCGTAACGTTCGACCTAATCGGAGCCACGTCCTGGTCGTCCGTCCTCCCATGTACATTCTGCAGATTCTTCTTCTTCTCTGGTTTTTCCCTTGAATCCGGCTCCATGTTTCTGTGCTGGGAAACTTCTAAAAGGTTGTGAAAGAGCGACATGTGCAGAGCAGACGCCGTCCTCGCATACCAGAGAAAAGTCAGCCGCTCGCCAGAGAAAAAGGAGGAGGAAAAATTTATGTTAGAAAAAACGCCCAGTGTTGGAACTGTTGTGTTCATCCATGTGTCATCATTTATTTCCAGAGCAGGTTTTCCTGGAATCGGCGCATTAGAGCGAAGTGTTGAAACGGAGCGTTTTCCTGCACAGACAGGTGCTTCCACAGCCAAAACCTCCGACTTATCGCACATTCAAGGAGCCTTTAAATCAGGAGTTTCAAACATGTGTCCCGGGGCCCAAATGTGGCCCACCGAAGGTTCCAATCCGGCCCGTGGGATGAATTTACAAAGCACAAAAATTCCACAGTCCAGGCTGTGGAACTCATTTTAGTGTGGGTTCCACATCCAGACCAATCTGATCTACAGTCAAATAATAACAGCAGAAGAACCCACACAAAAGAACGACTGCAGATTTACTACTGGGTTTGATGGGAAAAAAATATATTACATTATGTCTATAAATATTAACAACTTCATTTTTTTCCCTTTGTTTTAGTGCAAAAAATAACATTAAATGATGAAAATATTTACATTTACAAACTATCCTGTAACAATAAAATGGGAATAACCTGAACAAATATGAACAACCTGAAATGTCTAAAGCCTGTGGGATGTTTTTGCCAAGTCAAAAATTCCAGTGTTGAATTGAATTAAGCAAAAAAGAAAAAAATTAGCTTGAATTAAAGAAAAATGTTGAATTAAGCAAAAAAAAAAGTCTTCAACCAAGTAAAAAAAAAAAAAAAAAAAAAAACTTGAATTAAGCCAAAAAAAAAAAAATCTTGAATTAAGACAAAAAAATCTTAAATTTAATAAAAAATCTTGAATTAAGCAAAAAAAAAAAAAAATCTTGAATTAAGACAAAAAAATCTTGCATAAAGCAAAAAAAAATCTTGAATTCAGCAAAAAAAATTGAATTAAGCAAAAAATCTTGAATTAAGCAAAACAAAAATCTTAAATTTAGCAAAGAATCTTGAATTAAGCAAAAAATCTTGAATTAAGCAAAAAAATCTTAAATTAAGCAAAAAATTCTTGAATTAGGCCAAAAAAAAAATATCTTAAATTTAGCAAAAAATCTTGAATTAAGCAAAAAAAAATCTTGAATTAAGCAAAAAAATATCTTGAATTAAGCCAAAAATCTTGAATTAACAACTGAAAAAAATAACATTTCCAAACTCTCCTGTACCAATAAAATGTGACTAACCTGAACAAATGTGTCCAACCTGAAATGTCTGTATGAAATTCAGTCCAGTTTGAACTCTTTTCTTCCTGTTCCTCAGTGTTTAGTGTCTTTGGAGATCTGATCCAGAATGCACATGGACTAATGAGAAGTTAAAGTATAATATTATTAAAAATGCACTTATTTTTCTGAAGAAATTTCATTTTTTCAAGTGATTCACATCTTTTTTGTTTGAATAGTTTATGAAAGTAAGTATTTTTTTTATCATTTAATAGGGTTTTTTTGCACTAAAACAAAGACAAACATTTGGAGTTGTCATTATTTGTTGGTTCTTCTGTTCTTATTTGACTGGTCCAGTCCACTGCAGATCAGATCAGGCTGAGTGTGGAACCTGAAAGAACAGGAGTTTGAGAACCCTGGTTTAAATCAAATAAACACAAACACCAGGAAAACCAGGAGCAGCGACACAATCGGACCACTTCAGATCTGGATCTGGATTATTTGGTTTGGTTCTGTAAAAAACATAGTCATCGGTTCAGATCGGACACTTTAATGGTTTTTCACTTGTTACATTAAAAAAACAAACGCAGAGAACAGGACTCATGAATGATCCGACGACCGACGGAAAGCGAATATATCATTATGCGTGTTTGTCGTCAGGTTTTACTTTATTCATAACGTTGGATAAATCAGTGTTTAATGATGAGAACTGAGAAAACTGCGACAATCAAATTTATTTATTAGACTGAAACCAGAATAAAAGACTTTTACTCTTTTTTTCCTTATTGTGAATTTTTACGTTCATTTTATTTATGTGAATTTTACATAATTTGCAACTGTCACTTTCAATTTGCTACAATTTTTAATTCTTTTTTTTACTGTTGCAAATTTTATATAATTTAAATTTTGTTTGTGAAGTTGAATCTGTTCACCTCATTGGTAAATTTTATGTTGTTATTTTACTGTGAATCTTGCAGAATTTTTAAAAAATAAATTCTTGTGATTTTTATGTCACATTTTTCTGCAACTTTTACTTAATTTTTTGTGGATTTTATCTGATTTTTGACTTTTTGCTAATTTAAGTTTTTACTTTTTACGTTACTTTTATTTTACATAGTTTTTGTCTGTTTCTTCACAGTTTTGAGAAATGTATATTTTTTGCTTGTTTCCGACGGAAACCAAATATATCATTATGTGTGTTTGTCTTCAGGGTTTATTACGTTCATATTGTTGCATAAATCGGTGTTTAATGATGAGAACTGAGAAAACTGCGATAATCGGATGGATTTATTAGACTGAAACATAAAAGATGAAACAAGACGGAAACAACATTGGTTTAGACTTTTACTTTTTACGTCAGTTTTATTTATGTGAATTTTACGTAATTTGCAGCTGTCACTTTCCTTTTGGTACGATTTTGAATTAACTTTTTATCAAATTTCAAATTGTTTATATTCCACCTTCTTGGTCATTTTTACGTCAGCATTTTACTGCACATTTTATGGAATTTTCATAAATTCTCTATGTGGCTTTTACTTTGTTTTTGACTTGCTGCAGATTTTACTGTTACTTTAGAATTTTTACGTTACTTTTATTTTACTGTGAATTTTACATAATTTTTGTCTCTTTGTGTCGTTCACTTTGGTTTTGGACTTTCATTTTGCTGTGACTTATATCGTTCTCTGATGGCGTCCATGGTTCTCTGATGGCGTCCATGGTTCTCTGATGGCGTCCATGGTTCTCTGGTGGCGTCCGTTGTCGTATGGTGGTGTCCCTGGTTGTCGTGACGACCTCTAACTCTGCCGTCCTTCTGCTGAACGCTGAAGCCGACGCACAGGCCCAGTTTTAGTCGATTCCAGATGTTGGTGTCCTGTTGGAGATACGAGGTTTGGACGCGGCGGGGGTTGAATCTCAGCCTTTCGCTCACGGGTTGATGGTTCAATTCTAATGTTTCACTGGCAGGTGAACATATTTTCAGGCCGGAGCTGCTGAAGGGAAAAAAAAAAAACCCAAACTATTTAAGAGCAGGATGAATGACTTTCACAGACTCAGGGGGTTTTTATGAACAACCACAAAAACTCGCCGCGACCTGATTGGACGACGTGACGTGGGCTCATTAGTCGACTCAGAACATGAGGCTTTTCAGGACTTTATGGATTTATTTTCATGTGATGTTTGTTCTCAGGCTGTTTGAGCAAAGACACAAACACTCCAGTGAATAAATATGTGAATTTAATTTAATGATAACTGAATCAACATCTGACGGAAAAAAGGAAACAGTCCAGTTTAATACATTTGACTTCATGATAGTTTGACTTTTGTCTGAAAATCTGCAGAATCGCATGTTTACAATCAAATCAAAACAGTAGAAGAAAAACAAGCAAACGAGACGACAGAACGATCAATTAATCAATTCATGTTAAATCAGTGTAATGACATAAAATATAAAACTTCTGAGGTTTAATGAATGAAAGACAAAGGAAGAAAACCACATTACAAGAGTTTCAGTAAATTTAGTTATAGTTGCACATACTATATTATATTATGTTTTATTATATTATATTATATTATATTACGTTACATTATATTATATATTACATTACGTTATATTATTTTATATTATATCACATTATATTATATTACGTTACATTATATTACGTTATATCACTTTACATTACATTATATTACATGATATTATATTATATTATATTACAATACATTATATTATATTATATTATATTATATTATATT